>NC_141076.1:33747228-33804728 GCF_041138505.1 Cibotium barometz
ACAATATTGAGATACATTATCACTATGTAAGAAAGAGGATACATGTAGGGGAGATTAGTTTGGTTGAGTAGTGCAAATACAATGTTATAAGTACACCCAATAATATGAAGAAAGAGTGTGTTCACATGCTAGGAGAAAAAACCTCCTAGTGAGGGGAAAAGTGCCCCAACTACTACATGTATTCACACACCCCACTGCACATGGACATCCCCCCCCCCCCCCCCCCCCCCCCCCGCGCGGCCCCCCCGGAGTGATGATGTGAACATGTTGATCAATCCTTAAAAGGCAATAAGCCCAAAGCTTTACGAAAAGCCTTGAACTTTTCACGAGGAAGAACCTTCATGAACAAATCTGCCACGTTGTCATGTGTCGACACATAGACCGAGTTGATCTCTCTTGTAGAGATTCGACTCCCAACATAATGATAGTGCACCTCAATGTGCTTAGTGCAAGCATGAAACACTAGGCTCCTTGCAACTGAAAATCTACCCTCCCCTCAGATTCATAGCTTGAAGTGGCCACTATTAGCTGCTTCTTGCTGAGCCATGATATACATGAATCACCAAGACAAAAGCAAAAGCCGCTAGTGAACACCTTGGTATCGTAACCTGCCTAGTCGGAATCACTGAAGGCAGCAACCGTGACCCACCCTCCTTGGGTAGAACAATCCAAGGAACTGAGTGCCCTGCAATTCTCAAGGAAAAACCCGCTTGACAGCCTACCAATGCCTGGTATGAAACCAGCCTTCAAAAATCTGATGGGCAATGGAACAAACACTCGCACACAAAACAATTCATCACCCATGGGGAACTGGAAAAGGAAACAAATAGGGGGAGCTAGAGTGCTCTTGCAAAAAGCACAATGACACCAATTGGCCCCAAACGCAGTGGCGCCCCTTGCGGTATTTCTTTACTTGAACAAGATTTGAGTACAAAGTTCAACCTGTAGAATCCTCTACCAATAGGATCCCTTGAAGCTTTCACCTAGGACTTCCAAATAAGAACTCTCGCTATTACAGCAAAGCATTCCATAGAGAAGGCACACCTGTACGACACCTCCCTACTTGAAAAGATCTTCTCCATCTCTATCATGGATCCCACAACCCTTTCCCAAACAGCAATAGGGCTGTACCAAACCATATGTCCTTCCTATAGTCACAGCTTGCATGTAACCTCCAGAAAACTAGAACCTATTCACATGAATCCAAAGACATGTTCTCCATATGAAACCAAAGACCTGTATCCGATAAACCATAGACCTGTATCCATAAACCATAGGCCTGTTTCCTCGTTACCAGAATCTTGTTTCTTGACCAATGTCCTGTTTCCATGACAGATAAACCATCCAATCAAGGTTGCCAAAACCTAGAGAGAGAAAGATAGAGGACGTGTCAAGCAATCCCTGAATACACATAAGTCCAAGATGAAGAGCAACACACCTCTCTTCCAAGAACATCATCCTATGCATATGTAGCTCGATCCTCTGCATCCTATTCTCGTAAACAAAACCTTCTTGCGAAGAGAGAGAGAGAGAGAGAGAGAGAGAGACCCCTTGGCTGTTAGCACCTCGGCGCCTCCTTCAGCTCGCCTTCTTCAAGAGAGATATAGAGTCAAGAGTGTTGTTCAGCCCTTGCGTCTCTGTGGCCACCTACAGTCCTTCTGCCTGCCCGACTGGCTGTAGAGAGTCTCCTGCCGGACGCCCACCTGGCTGCCTGGTGCTGCCTGACTGGCTGCCCGTTGCTGCCCGACAGATCTCCCTGTTACTCGTTGTAGCCCAGCCGCCTGGTGTCCCTCTGTTGGCTGTAGCCCATGCACAGCAGCACCTGGCTGAAACCCTTGCGCAACAACACCTGGCTGAGGTCCACCCGGCACCCACAGCCCTATGCAGCACTGTAGCCTATGTGCGCAGCAGCCCTGCAGCCCATGTGTAGCACCACCCTGCTGTGGCCCATGTGCGCGCAGCAGCCTGGTCACCTTGTGCGCAGCAACCTGTAGCTTATGTGCGCAGCAGCCCTGCCTGAAGCCTGTTGGGGTAAAGGCGTTATGCCCACCCTTATAGTGTGTACAAGCCCATAAGTTATAGTACATAGTACACTTAGTATTTTTAATGTACTAACATAGTGCACTAGTGCAATATACATGTGTGATAGGGGAGTCACACACTCATATCTTTATGAGTTGACTTATCCCCACAACTCTCTCTCTCTCTCTCCCTTGTTCTCTTTGTGTATGTCTCCCACATGAATTACTCTAACCCTAATTCTCCCACACAACTGGTATCAGAGCCTGAACTTCCAACAATGGTTGTGTCGAATTTGCTGTAGAGGAGAAGAAGGTGCAGGCGCTGATTTTTTTTCTCTCCCTCTCTCTGAGCATTGAACGCTAGGCTGTCTGTGTAAGCTACAAGGCGCTGGTGGCCACAAAGGCTGGAATTCACCACTCGTGCGCTTGCAGCTTGTAGTTTTGACAACCAGGCGCAGCTAATCAAGTACAGCAACGAGCGAGAGGAAGGCCCGTCGCGTGTAGTGCTATCCATTAGGTGGCGGGCGTTGAATCACACGCAGGTGTAATCGTGAAGGCGAGCTCGTAGCGAACCAACACGCGAGGCCACCTAGCAGCACGGCGAAGCCGTAAGGGAAGCAACGCACAAGCGGACACGTAAGCCAAGGCGTTTGGTCGCTAATCGGCTGGCGAGCGTTAGCCACTAAAGGAGGCCAGCGCATTCAGGCGAAGCAGTAGGAGGCGGCAGTCAACAGGCGAACACGCCTACGTGCATACCCGTAGCGCGAAGAGGAGTCGGGTCAGCGTTTTTTTGGTGCTGCGCTCCATTGCAAATCGCCTCACCAACTGGCAGTCAACAGCTTGTGTCTCCACGACTCCTGCAGCACGCCTGAAGAGCCCTCCAACAGCATCAGATTTCTGCAGAGCAGCACCAAATTCATCACCCTTTTTTTTTCTGCAACAAAAAATCAAAAATTACAAGGTATCTTGCTTCATTTTTTTTGGGACTTGCAATTGAGCAGGTACAATAATCAATTGAGCAGGTACAGGTGCCCAATTGCTCAATTTTGAGCAAAATTGGCAAAATCGGGTGACATTGGTCACAATCAGGATCAATTTGCAGGAAATTGGATGTCAAAATTTGGGGCTTTTGATGTAATTGTGCAATTAAGCACTCATACATGCTGTATGATGTGAGAAATCGCACATTTGGGCAAAATTGCAGCAAATTGCAGTGCAAATCAAGGGGCTTTTGTGCCGATTGTATTGATTTGCAAAATTTGCAGCAAATTGCAGTGCAAATCAAGGGGCTTTTGTGCCGATTGGATTGATTTGCATGCAGGCAATCGCATTTGATGCTGTGGATAATGTGTTGATGCCTTACAAGCACTCAATGTGCCTGTAAATCAAGGGGCTTTCATGTATTTGATGTATATGTGGCCAGGGGAAAGCACTGTGAACACTCTGGATGCCTTCATGTGCGTCAATGTACCATGTATGATCAGAAATTGATCTTAAATCAAGGGCTTTTCAAGATTTTATGCTTGTTGAGCTTGGCAAAGCAGCAGGCAAGACCTTTATGTCTTGAATCCTCAGAAATCAGCTTGCAGTCAAGGGGCTTTTGCCCAATTTCTGTTCGGGACTGTTGTATGCAGTGTACGGGACTGTAAAAGTCTGATTTTCACTCATTTGGACAGCCAAGAGAGCATTAATTGCTACTGTACCTGCTGGTACAGATTTGGTACAACTTTGTACAAGTTTTGGCATGGCTGTACACTGATTTGAGTGAGGAAAAGGTTCAATTTCAACTGCTGTACTTGCCGGTACAGGTTTGGTACATCATTGGTGAGCACTTAGTACTGCTGTACAGTACTTTGGAAGGGCAATAGAGCACATTTAAGGTGCTGTCCTAAATCTGCAGCAACCAGATTTTGGTGATTTCATCACAAACAGTGGGAGAAAAGTTGCATTCTTGCTTCCGCAGTGGGAGATAAAGCTTGGGAGAACAACTGTGAGCACTTTGTGTGCTTTTGGTGCAGTGTTTGCACACTTGCAGGGAGTCAGGCATTGACAGGTTGCATATTGCTATGGCAACCACAGCTGAGAGCTCTTCATTGCTTCACATCAAGAAGCTTGAAGGCTCCCATAATTATGATATTTGGCAAACCCAGTGCTACAATGTGTTGCTCCAGAAAAAGCAGCACAAGCCTATCAAAGAAAGGGGTGTAATGCCCGCTTCTCTTACTGCTGAAGAGTGGGAAGATATGGATGAGCTGGCAAGATCTACTATCATGTTGTCTGTGTCAGACTCATTACTTTTCAGCATTCGTGAAGAGAAGACAGCTTGGGGAATGTGGCAGAGATTGCAGGACTTGTATGCCAACAAAGTGCCTCAAGCAAAGTGTATTGGTTGAAGAAACTCATAGGTCTTCAGATGAAGGAAGGGGCGTCTATGACAGCCCATCTAAATGAGTTTAATGGTATTGCCAGCCAGGTCATTAATCAAAAGTTGGCAATGGACGATGAGTTCAAAGCCACTTTTCTCTTACGCACTTTGCCAGAGAGTTGGGACACATTCAGGACAGCCACTAGCAATTCGCATGCTATGCTGTCATATGCAGATGTTGAGGGTGCTCTTCTTCAAGAAGAGATGAACAGGAAAAACAACTCTGTTGGAAAGTCCAATGCAATGAATGCACGTGGGAGATCCCAACAAAGGGGAAAAAGCCAAGAAAGGGGAAGGAGCAAGTCTCGCTCCAAAAAGGATTTGGAATGCCATTATTATGGCAAGAAGGGACACATTAAAAAGCAATGCTACAAATGGAAAAATGATCAAAAGGAAAAGGGAAAAGGCAAAGACAAAGAGAAAGATGAAGCCAAAGATGTAAAGCCAAAGGGCAAAAGTGGAGTCAAGATTGAAGAAATCAATGTGTCACATGCAGGTGACAGTGAGGATGAGGTCCTATTTACGTCTTCACTTGATGCCCATTCACTTCTTACAGGTGGTCATGGTATGCACTCATGGATCATTGATTCAGGTGCCTCCTTTCATGTCACAGGTTGCAGAGACTTGTTTGTCAGGTATACTGCTGGCAATGAAGGAGTGGTTTATTTGGGTGATAACCATGCATGCAAGATTCTTGGCAGAGGTGATGTGAGGCTTGTGTTTTCAAATGGCTCACAGCTTATGCTCCATGATGTCAGGCATGTGCCTGAGATCAAGAAGAATCTGCTTTCTACTGGACAGCTTGATGATGCTGATTATGTTACCACATTTGGTCGTGGAAAGTGGAAAATTAGTAAGGGCTCACTGGTTGTTGCCAGAGGCTCTAAGGTGGACACTCTTTACTTTATGCATGCAGGTGTTTGTCACCATGCTAATGTAAATGCAACCGAGCTGCCGGAAATCTCTATGTGGCATAGCCGGTTGGGACACATGAGTGTCAAGGGAATGGAGCAATTGTCTCGTTTGGGTTACTTGCCTTCTCTAAAGTTTTCAAGTTTTCAGTTTTGTGAGCATTGTATATATGGCAGGCAACTGCAGTGCCCCCACAAGAAAGCTCTTGGACAGAAAGATGCTCAGTTAGAGCTTGTGCATACAGATGTATGTGAGATGCCTCAGCTTTCTTTGGCAGGGGCAAAATATTTTGTGTCTTTTATAGATGATGCCACACGCAAGGTGTGGGTTTATCCTCTTCGCCTGAAGAGTGATACATTCTCAGTGTTTCAGAAGTTTGTTGCTCTTGTTGAGAATCAAACTGGCAAAACACTGAAGGCTTTGCGTTCCGACAATGGGGGAGAGTATATGTCCAAACAGTTTCAGGACTTTTGTGATGCTAAAGGCATCAAGAGGAAGCTCTCTACTCCTTATGATCCTCCACAAAACGGGACAGCAGAGAGGATGAACAGGACCATTCAGGAGAAGGTCCGTTCTATGTTGTCACATGCTGCGTTACCTCATGGTTTTTGGGCTGAAGCTGTTATGACAGCCGTTCACCTTATAAATAGGTCACCTAACACGAGGCTTGGTGGGAAAGTGCCAGAGGAAGTATGGACAGGGAAGCCTCCGTCATACAAGCACTTGAGAGTGTTTGGTTGCGTTGCGTACGTGCACATACGCAGGGAAATGCGCACCAAACTTGATCCTAAGTCTCACAAATGCATATTCCTAGGATATGGTGACAGAGGTGAAATGGGGTATAGACTTTGGGATCCCGTGAATAGAAAGATTATACGCAGCAATGATGTCATTTTTGATGAAACATGCATGTATAAGGAGCCTGCAAGGCAACAGGAGCCTGGCAGAGTCATCTTTGATGATGATGGACATCATGGACAATAACAAAGGGCTGTAAATCAGCCATTACAGCAGGAAAACCAGCCCTTAAATGGTGCTGAAAATGGTCCAAATGGACAGCCAGAGATGGCAGAAGATATCCCTATGGATATACCACAGTTAGAAGAAATACCGGGCATGATTTTTCAGCCCTATGGCATGGAACAGGAGCCACCAATGGGTGATATGCAGGCTGGACAGCAACCTGCAAATGATGGTCATTGGGTACGGAGGTCCACAAGACCCTCCAGAGCCCCTGACAGGTTTGTCCAGGGGTTGACTACTTGATGCTTACTGACTGTGGGGAGCCCTCATGTTATAAGGAGGCTTTACAGAGGGCAGACAAGGCTCTTTGGGAGCGTGCCATGAAGTCAGAGATGGATTCTCTGCACAAAAATGGAACATGGAAGTTGGTGCCTTTGCCTGCAGGCAAGAAGGTTTTGCCATGCAAATGGGTTTACAGGCTCAAAGTTGCACCTGATGCAAAGCCAAGATACAAAGCTAGGTTAGTGGCTAAGGGCTTCAAGCAGGAATATGGTGTGGACTTTGATGAGATCTTCTCTCCAGTGGTCAAAATGACCACACTTAGAGCTGTGTTAGCTTTGGTTGCGCATGATGATCTGGACTTGATTCAGATGGATGTGAAGACTACTTTTCTTTCACGGTGATCTCCATGAGGAGATATATATGCAACAGCAGAGGTTATGCAGTAAGTGGAAAGGAGAAGCTTGTATGCAAGCTGAAAAAGAGTCTTTATGGGCTCAAACAGGCACCAAGGGAATGGTATCATAAATTTGATACATTCATGAAATCCCAGAAATTCAGGAGAAGTGACATAGATCACTGCTTGTACACCAAGAAAGCTTTGGATGGCAGTCTATTGATCCTCATCTTGTATGTTGATGATATGTTGATTGCCGGGAAATCTCGTAAGGAGATGGATACCTTGAAGCAGAGGCTGCCTTAAACCTTTGATATGAAGGATGGCCTTGTATATTATCATGTACATGCTGATTTTTCTTTTCCTTTACTTAAGGGCACTTTGCCTTTAAGTGGAAGGTTGTTTGGGGTAAAGGCGTATGCCCACCCTTAAAGTGTGTACAAGCCCATAAGTTATAGTACATAGTACACTTAGTACTTTTAATGTACTAAGTGCACTATGTGTACTAGTGCAATATACATGTGTGATAGGGAGTCACACACTCATATCTTTATGAGTTGACTTATCCCCACAACTCTCTCTCTCTCTCTCCCTTGTTCTCTCTGTGTATGTCTCCCACATGAATTACTCTAACCCTAATTCTCCCACACAAAGCCCATGGGCACAACAGTCGCCTTGCTCTTCCACACGTGCAGCCTCCACACGACAACCTGCTCAAAGGGATGCACCCGCCGTCACACCATGCGCCACACGATAATGATCCACATAGCGACCCCCCTCCACGATTCCGCCAACCTTCGCCTTATAAAGAGACGATGCGCTTTCTCAAAAACGCCAAAAGCAAGAATTAAAAACGCATGCCCATAATAATACTTTTAAATCATCAAAGGTTTAAAAACCTTATAAACAATAAAATCCCTTTTGTCCCCTTTCACACTTGGGCTGGCCACACTTATGAATTTCCTTTTCATATCCAACTTGATGTTGTTCACACTATCCATCCGTGCCCATGCCCGTGCCCACCTACTTGTTGTCCAGAGGGAAAAACACAGGGTCGTAACATGGTACCTAGGCAATGCATGAATCTACTCAACTGAGACACCCCATACAGTATGCCCGGCCTCATGTTACGTAGATGAGATAAATCAAGCATCCACGATGCCTGCTGATATAATGTCTGATCAAAAGGATCTCCAAAATCCTGAATGCTAAGCTTGGCACATGTCTCAAGTGGTGTACCCACATGCTTACAATCCTCAAGACTAAATCTTTTGAGCACTCTCTGTATATACTTTGACTACATCATGACAATCCCATCATCATGCTACAAAAACTGAATGCCCAAACATCTCAAAAAAACCCTGTACTACAATTCAGCCTTAAAGACTGAAATCTTTTCAACGTTGGGACTTGTGAGTAGCATGTCATCAACTAATAGAACAATGACCAACAAATCCTCTCTAGTCTTCCTGTCATAGAGGGCACTCTTTATTGGACTATTACAAAACCCATGTGCAACAAGTATACATGTATCTTCTTGTACCACATTCTAGGAGCTTGCTTAAGGCCATACAAAACATTTAACCTACACACTTTGGCTTCTTAACCCTTCTGAACAACACCACGAGGTTGAGATACATAAACCTCATGCAAATCACCATTCAAGAAGGCAGTTTTAATGTCCAACCGATGCACATTCCATCCATGTCATGCCATAGCAATAATACACATAATGGTGGTCATACGAGTCTTGACTCTACTACCATATGCTTTATGGTTAAGATTGTAAACCCACTTTGTGCCAATGGCTTTCTTGCCATGAGGCAGATCAGCCAAACACCAAGTGCCATTTTTAAGGATGGAGTCATACTCATCGTACATGGTACGCAACCACTTATCATCTTCTTGTGCTTCCTCAAAGGAAACATGTTCCTAGTCATTGCATGTGCCGGCAATGAAAGCATGATCCACATAATAACCAGATGCATAATGAGAATATGCACGTGTCTGGCTAGGCAAAAAAAGCTGCCAATCTGCTATCACGTAATGTATGCCTGCCAATTTGCTATCACATAATGTAAAAAACATCTAGGCACCCATTTGGACTCCCGAATGGCTGTAAGCCACAACCATGCCTAATTTTTTCTTCTCCTTCTCCTTTGCAAGGCGCTTCCTGCATTCATTGATGTAATGAGCTGGTTTTTGATAGTAATTGCATCTGCCCTTCTTCTTGGGCTTCTCACTGTCACCTTTGTTAGCATCTTTACTAGAAGAGGGGGCTGAACCTGCTAGTACCAGATGCTTTGCCTTTGCCCTTGCCTCGGGCAGCAAAGGCCTAATCCCAATCCCCATGCCAAATTTGTTCACCCTAGATTGCTCCTCTTGTAGGAGTAAGGACACCAACTCATCAAAAGAGAATGCATTGGGATTGCCCTTCATTAATAACTTGAGTGTGGTGGTGAAAACCTAATACGAGTCATGTAATGCATTGAAAATGGAAGTGATGAGAGAATTGTCATGTATGATTTCATCAATGTTGGCTAGCTGTGTAGGCATATGCTCACTTATGGTAGTGCTATGTGTGAACAGGGCTTAACCAAGGGCACTTTTTCCCGTGTGGTTTTTCCCCTTGGACATCAAGTGTGAAAGGACACTCTTAACATATAATATTTTGTACTTCTATATAATATGGATATGGCACACATGCAAGGGTTGACTTGCATTTTGTGGATACCACACTTTTGGCGGGAGACTGAGAGTGGTAGCACAAGATCCAAAGGCCAGATACATGTGGATCAGCTTACAGCTCTCACATGACAGGGTTATATACATAGCTCTATGTTACTTTTCTCCGTCAGGATCCTCCTATGTCATTACAGAGGACATGCCACAGGAGGAGGAGACAGGAGCCTCGCCATACACTTGTCTGTCAGAGGAGATTATGCATTATTCTACACTAGGGGAAGTATTTCTTACGGGCGACTTCAATGCCCACACACAGAGCAGACAGTGTGAGGTGTATGACTATGATGACATGGAGATCCTCCACCCTGTGGATCCAGAGGAGATAGGGGCTAGTCGGGCATCAGAGGACACTGGACCAGACAGAGGACATTATGGGGACCACTTACTAGAGTTGGGAGCCAGGCATCGTCTCGTTATTTATAACGGGATGCTACAGTGGCCGGGATCAGGAGGGCTGACATGCTTCCCACATGGGGGTCATACACGGACCGGAGGCACAGGGGTCTTTGGAGGCATCACAGCTTGTCACCTCATTCTCCATTCCACCTTGTCCTATTGGGGCAGATCATACATACTTGGCATTTTCACTAGCCGGATCACCAGTATCACCAGCCCCCCACATACCGACGCCACACACTACCATCTACTTCACACATGACATGGCAGACATATACACTGGCAGAGTAGAGGATGGGCTCCTACTCATGGATCCCCTGGCATCTATGGATACCATTACAGCCCAGCTCGCATCACTCCTACACACGGCTGCATTACAGAGCTTCCCACATCGTGTACACTCAGGAGAGCCTGCGAGACCTGGGACTATGCCCCAGAACAGATGGTATGATGACGAGTGCAGAGCCCTATACTCACGGCTCCGCATACAGAGAGCCTTGGGAGCCATCACAGAGCAGGAGTCGAGGAGAGAGATGAGGAGACTTACTCGCCGCAAAAGGCGGGCCTTCGCAGAGATACAGGAGCTAGAGATCTTTCATTTCTTCATGAGTAGAGATAGCCCTGTCTCATGGCGGCACTTCAGGGAGCCCCGGACCCCGACACCTATTGCAGACACACAGACATGGCACACATATGCAGAGGGTCTATACCATGCCCCACAGCAGCCACCTATACCTCAGCCACAGCAGCCTCGACCTACCACAGCTAGCTTCTTTACCCACTCGATGGTGCAGGAAGCTATCCGCCGCCTACAGCATGGACGGGCCGCCGACCATATGGGCCTGCAGGGTGAGCATCTCATATATGCAGTAGATTCTTTAGCTCCTTTTCTTGCACACCTGTTAAACAGGGCACTAGCAGAGGGTTTGCCTGCGGAGTGGACGATGCACACCATTGTGCCGATTCACAAAACAGGGGATATGCTCGATCCGAGCAACTACAGGACGGTTATGGTTGGCCACGTGCTGGCCAAACTCTATGGTGCAGTGCTGGAGCAAGAGCTTAGCTTATATGCTGAGCGAGCAGGTTTACGCTCATCAGGGCAGGCAGGCTTCAGGAGAGCTTTCTCTACCACTGACCATGTATTCACTTTGAGATGTATGATTGATCAGGCCAGAGTGAGGAAGAGAAAGCTCTATTGCTGCTTTGTGGATTTCCGCAAGGCATTTGACACAGTACCACGAGAGAGGCTCTTTCAGCGCCTGCAGTCTCTTGGCATACCAGCAGATATGACATGGAGCATCTATGCATTATATGAGCAGGTTTTTGGGCGAGTCAGATGTCCAGGAGGTATGTCCGAGACTATTGCTAGCACCATTGGTGTGAAGCAAGGATGCCCACTTTCCCCCACGCTATTTGGGTTATACATTGATGAGGTGGCTGACTTCATTACACGGGGAGGCGGAGATGGAGTTGATTTAGCCGGTACCTCAGTACATATTATGCTCTATGCTGATGATATTGTATTAGTGTCTGAGTCCCCAGGTGGTCTACAGCAGCATCTACATGCACTCGATGATTTCTGCACACAGAGGGGTCTTACTGTGAACCTTGGGAAAACCAAGGTTATGGTCTTTCATACATCGAGACAGGGCAGGAGTCAACTGACATTCACTCTCACAGGATGCCAGGTGGAGGTGGTGACATCATACGTGTACCTAGGGGTTACCTTCTCTGCAGCAGCCACACGCTTTACCATGGGTTCAGCAGTCAGAGCTAGATTGACACGGGGATATGCAGCATTGGCTATGCTAGAGAGACAGTGCCACCAGGCGCATTTTCAGGAGCCCCGGACGAAGGGGTGGCTATTTGACACATTAGTCACACCGGCATTGATGTATGGAGCAGCAGTATGGGCGCCAGGCCTTGCTACCCATTGGTGGACACAGATAGAGAGACCACAGGCCCTCATGATGGCACGCATGATACGCAGCAAACCGTCAGTACCTCATGACATTATCCGAGCAGAGTTTGCTGCGCCTCCTATGATGGTAGAGGCCATATTCCAGACTATATGCCTGCTAGACAGATTCAGAGAGATGCCACAGGACAGATTATCATACAGAGCTTTTCAGGCATCTAGACAGTTGGCTGAGGCAGGAGACAGAGGATCATGGTATGCACAGGTCACACATTGGTTCTCACAGCATGGCCTAGACATGGATCATCTACCACCATTCCAGTATGACAGGGATGCACCACATATCCGTCTCTCATAGTGAGAGGAACAAAGTATTGAGACAGGATCTATGGCAGCTCTATACACGAGAGACATGGATATCGCCTACACAGCCTCTTCCACCGAAGATGCTATACTACAGAGATCACTTCATGAGTATCACTGATGATGGATTTATAGAGAGGCCTAGATACATGGAGGGCTTTTTACCACACGGCTCCCGAGTGGCTATTGGTCAGCTCAGAGTTTCATCACACCGATTGGAGATTGAGACTGGCAGAGCAGCACGGATCCCCCGAGAGGAGAGGGTATGCAGATTGTGCAGAGAGGAGGTGGAGAGTGAGGAGCATTATGTATGCAGATGTAGAGCATATACAGCCATCAGAGAGAGATATCCCATTTTATTCAGAGAGCCACATTCCCTACGCCAAATCTTTGAGGCAGCAGACCAGCGCATACTGGGGAGATACATTCTAGACATACAGCGCCACAGAGAGACATTATTACAGGCTCAGACAGCTCCAGAGGGGGGGCGACAGACACAGATTACTACATTTTTTCAGAGATCCATACCCCTCCCAGCCCCTACACGGCAGGGAATTACTCTCCAGAGAGCAGAGACACTTAGAGCCCGCAGGAGACAGAGGACACCTGGCTTTCGGACACCACGCCTATACCAGAGAGAGATGACAGAGATCAGAGCTCAGTTTCACAGAGAGGGTGCGGAGTGACTGGCTCGCTTCAAAGCACACCCACGCATGTTCATAGGGAGCTGTGGACACCCCCTTCACTGATGTATACCATTTTATACCCCCAGTATGGTACAGGATGGAGCTAGCTAGGTTGCATATCATGATTGTATACTCCATGCATATAGCTTTGCATTCTCCTAGTAGTAGAGCTCCATCCCCTGCACACCCAGATTCAGCTGTTTTATTCAGTACTTTTTAATTTTGTTGGGATGACAGAGGATACCCCATACAGGTACTCCGATTTGTCTCATAGGCCGAGTTCAGTCTTTTGGAAGACGTTAATAAAATCTATCTATCTATCTATCTCTCTCTCTCTCTCTCATTTCTGTGTGTGAGCTTCTCTACCCTGCACCTAACCCTAATGTGCAGGTTTGTGTGTGTGAGTGTGTGAGTCCAACACCCAACAATTGGTATCAGAGCCGGGAGCTGGTCTGCTGCTGTTGCCGGAAGAAAACCTACGAATTTCTGTCGACAGACTGTGAATTTCCGTCGCCTGCGTTTTTCCGTCGCTGGACTGCCTGCTTCCATCCGTTGGGTTCCGCCGCTGCTCCACCGTCAGGCCACCAGAAACGGGCGGGACTAGTGGGGAGCCCACCACCACCGCCCAGCTCGCGGGCAACACCGCCCTGTCCAACCGACGGCATTAGTGCCCAAAGCCCCGCCTCCGCCCAGCACCGCTCTGACGCTGCTGCGTTCCGGCCGCCGACCACACATCAGTTCCGTTCCGCCTGACGTCCGTCAGTGTTCTGTTCCGTTCCGCCTGACGTCCGCCGTAGATGCTCCGGCCCGTTGCACCCGCTCAGTTCCGTCCGACCAGACTGCTCAGACTCCTGTCCAAGGCTCACGACTGCCGTCCGTTCGAGTAGCTGTCGACGTTGCTGCCCGGCCGCCGTCCGTCTTGCACTGCCCGACACTTGCACCAGGGCCGGCCGCCTGTGACTGGCCCGACACCTGCCGACAGCCTGCTGGCTCCCTCCAACGCCCGTCTACACTCTCCAATGCCGTGCTCGCCCTGCTCGTACCTTCTCTGCAGCAGCCACCGCCTCCGTCCACCGAAGCTCCAACGCCCAGGCCTCTTCACGATTGTGCATCAATACTACCCACACGTGCAGGTACCTTTGTTTCAGCAAACAGAAAAATTAAACAAAGTAAACAAAATAAGGTTTGCAGGCACTCCGCTCCAGATTCGACAAATTTTGGGGGTTTGCCAGGAAGATTTGAAAGCTTGCAGGTGGTACAGGATTCACGCAAATTGGGGGATTTCTCGATTTGAGGACAAATTTAAAAAATTGGGCATGTTGCTTTGCCTGCAATTTGGGGGTTTTCGAAATTGAGGTCAAAATCAGCAAATTGAACCTCTTTCATTTGCAGAAATTTGGGGCTTTAGTGAAAATTGGCCAATTAGATGCACATTGAAGCGATTAGAGTGCATAAAAATTGGGGATTTTCAGATTGGAGCATGTAATAGGGCATTACAGCTGCGATTTGTCGCGTATGTATACACATTGTGTAATTGGACAATTTGGTGCAGGTTTACACTTGCTTTGGTTTGCAGGCATACATTTGCACAGGACATTTGGTTGCCTGGCAGTGCACATTGGTGCTTGGTTTGCTTGCAGATATATTTTGTTGACATGGCACAGAATGCTACAGATGTATTTGGTGTGCTCACCCAGGAGGACAAGCTAGATGGATCTAACTACTCCCTCTGGAGTTTCATGATCCGTAATTTGCTAGTAGCCAAAGGGCTTTGGGGCATCGTGTGTGGTGATGACACACGCCCACTTACCATACAGCCAGCCACGTCTCAAAGGGGAGGTGCTCAAAGAGCTCCTGATGTAGAACCTGCTCCCACACAAGAGCAGAAGAGATGGGACTCTAGAGATGCACAGGCCATGTCATTGATAGCCCTTTCAGTGAAAAGGACTATTATTCCGCACATTCGTTCTTGCAAGACATCGAAGCTTGCATGGGACACATTGGAAGCAATCTATCAGGTACGCAACGAGGCAAGAGTTGCCTACTTGAAGAGGCAATTGGATCTTCTTTCTATGGATGAGGGTGACTCCATGGCAGATCATCTCACCAAAGTGAAAGATTTGCAGGAACAATTGATCAACATTGATGAGGTTATCCCAGACAGACAGATGGTCACCAACACTCTTCATTCTTTACCGCCTTCCTACTTAGGCTTTCACACCTCTCTCAACCTCTCAATGAGAGGAGGTGGTGATCCCGTCACTTTTGAAGAGCTCGTGGGTTTACTCTTGCAGGAAGAGCAAACAAGAGCAAACTTATCGAGCAACCGTGGTGGAGACAAGGCATTTACAGCCAAGGATAAGGGTAAAGCAAAGAGCTTTAGGCATGGGGGACAACAGTCTAGCAAGGCTGGTCATGGACAGCCCTCTTCTGGTGGTGAAAAGTCTGACAAAGGGGATGCAAACAAGCCCAAAAAGAAGGGCAAATGTCACTACTGCCATAAGCCTGGACACTACATCAGTGAATGTAGGAAGCAGATTGCAAAAGAGAAAAGGAAAGAAGCAGGCAATGCAGTAGCAGACTCTTCTGACGACAAAGCACAGCAATCAGCTAATGTAATCCAGGAAGAGTACACTTTTTTGGTCACATATGCACTAGTGACACACCAAGTGCTTCAGACACTGATATGTCTTGCATTGCATCTGACAGACAGAATGCATCATGGTATTTTGATAGTGGTGCTTCGAGCCACATCACTTCATGCAAAGATGTATTTCAGCACTTGGTTTATGCTTCAAATGGCCGCTCTGTATCATGTGCAGATCATACCACATATCCAGTAAAGGGAATTGGTAATGTCATACTTATTGCAGCCAATGGTGCCAATATATGTATGAAAAATGTATTGTATGTTCCAGGGACAAAGAAAAATCTGCTCTCCGTCTCAGCCATAAACGACCAAGGTTTAAAGGTTGAATTTGAAGACGGGAAGTGTTTCGTAAAAGACCCATCAAAGGGTTATGAAATAGTCACTTCTGGAACACGATACAAAGGCTTGTATAAGCTGGACAGCTATGACAAGCGCACTTATGATGCAAATACAGTGGCTGCCCACACTCCTGCTATGCATGATGCAAAGCTATGGCATGCTCGTTTTGGGCATGTAAATTTTCAAAGTTTGATGCTTTTGCAGAAGCATCATATGGTTGATAATATGCCGCCTCTTGAGTCTCCACCAAGACATGTATGTGAGGAGTGTATTTTGGGAAAGATGCAACGAAAACCATTCCCCAAAGATGGAGCTGTTAGAGCTGAAAGTAAATTACAGCTTATACATAGTGATGTATGTGGTCCAATGCGGACACCATCCATAGGGGGGCATCTTTACTTCGTCACATTCATTGATGACTCCTCCAGGTTTGCTTGGGCTTACCCCTTGAAAGCTAAAGCAGATGTGTTTACATGCTTTCGACACTTTGTAGCAATGGCTGAAAATATGTGTGGATGTAAAGTCCAAACACTACGCTCAGATAGAGGTGGAGAATACATGTCAAATGCATTCATGGATTATATGCTTCAAAAGGGCATCAAACACGAATGTACTGTGCCTTATACACCGTAGCAGAATGGTGTAGCTGAAAGGAAAAATAGGTCTCTCATGGAGATGGCAAGATGCATGGTGAAAGCACAAAAGTTGCCTCACAAATTTTGGATGGAAGCTATAATGTGTGCAACTCATGTGTTGAACAGGTGTCCAACAAAAGCTTTGAAAACCATAACACCATTTGAGGCTTGGTATAGCCAAAAGCCAACAGTGGATTATATGCGTACATTTGGGTGTTTGGCATATGCACATGTGCCAGAACAACTCCGAACAAAGCTAGATGACAAAGCAATTAAATGCATTTTTGTGGGCTACAGCAATGAAAGCAAAGGATACCATCTTTATAATCCAACTACACAAAGGATTCTTGTCAGTAGAGATGTGGTATTTGCTGAAAATTCAGAACAGCCCATGTACAGCTTGTATAAAAGCAATGATACAGGCATACAAGACATGTTTGATGGACTTTTACCCATTGCAATTAGGGGGGATTCAGATCAGCCAGCCCCTACACAAGAAAATCCTCATGTAGAACATGTGGAACAGCCAGCCATTCAACCCCCTTCTATGGAAGAAGTGGAAGATCTTGTCAGGGAAGAGCAAACAGCCATAATAGACACAGCCAAGTCAGTGCCAAGATGGTTGCTGAAAACTTTGCAAGAAAGCAAACTTGTCCTACTTCGAGAATGACCACAATAAGATCAATGATTGGATTGGCTGCACATAAAGGATGGAAAGTGCATCAATTGGACATCAAAACTGCATTCTTAAATGGGGATTTACAAGAAGAAGTATATGTAAATCAGCCCATTGGTTTCGTAGTTCCTGGTGAGGAACATAAAGTATGCAGGTTACACAAAGCATTGTATGGGTTAAAGCAAGCTCCAAGAGCTTGGTTGTAGACATATACAAAGATATGACCTTGTAGGCTAGTCGAGTACTTAGTTTATTTTTATGTTCTACTTGGTGACTATACATACCAAGTACTTTGTATTCTTATCTATTGAACATCTGTTGGAGCTTTCTTGTGTGAGCACATCCGTTCACTAGTGTTCACTCCTGTCTCCATTTGTGTTCCTTCAAGTGGTATCAGAGCATCAGTCACTTCAACCGAGATTCAGCCTTGCCTTCCGTCTTGTGGCAAGTTCTCTCGTGTCCTCGTGTTGCTCTCGATCCTACATTCAGCCCACTTCTGTTTCCAGCTCGTTTTTCAGTCAGATGCAGTGAAGATTGGTCAGAGAACTTCAACATTGCTGCCCCGGGAGCTCTTCTTCAAGTCGCCCTTCAATTTCAACTGCCCCGGGACTTCTTCTTGAGGTCGCCCTTCAAACAGTGCTGCCCCGGGACTTCTTCTTGAGGTCGCCCTTCAAACAGTGCTGCCCCGGGAGGTCTTCTTCAGGTCGCCTACCTCCAGGACACCTTTTGCTGCTGATTTTCAGTTTGTTTCCGAGCCCGGGAGCTCCTACTTCAGCCTGCAGCACTCTCCTACTGTTGTATAAGAGCTATCTTCAGCAGCAGCAACCTTCTTCTTCAGTACGAGTTCACCTACTGCTGGATTGGTGATCTTCTCAGCATAGTTCAGCCCCAAAACAAGCAAACATCACTCACAGAAGCTTCTACTTCAAATCGATTTGCTTCAGTACCCAAATCTTCTTGGTAAGAAAGCTACTCTCTACAGGTTCTCACTGAACAGGAACTCCAACTTGCACAGAGCTTGTTTGCTCTTGGGTGCTTTGGACTTTCATTTGTCTTTGACAATAATTGCACAGAGCCTGTTTGCTCTTGGGTGCTTGGTTATATTTACAGTCAGTTATTTGTGAAGTAAACATGTCTCTTTCCGAAAGCTTTGGCAATATCACTGAAGGGGATAAATTGGAAGGATCAAATTATGCCTTGTGGTCATTTATGCTCCGCACCATTTTAGTTGGCAAGGGATTGTGGGACATTGTGAGTGGTGATGAAACTAGGCCAGCTGTAGCTGCAACTAGTTCATCTTCATCCATCACATCTACAACCACAGCTCCTACTCCTGCTTTATTGGACGAGCAAAGGAGGTTTGATAGGAGAAATGCCCAGGCTTTGTCTTTGATTTCCCTCTCAGTGAAGAGGCACATTATGACTACTATCAAGTCCTGTAAGTATGCTAAAGATGCTTGGGATAAACTGGCATCCATGTACCAGGTCAAGAATGAAGCCAGAGTGCTAGCTTTGACGAATCAACTCAAGGAGTTGAAGATGCAAGAAGGGCAGAGAATTGCAGATCACATTGCTAAGATTACTGATCTTAGAGATCAATTAGCAGGTGTTGATGAGGAGATAGAGGACAGAAAGCTAGTCACTATCACTCTCAATAGCCTGGCTCCGTCGTTTGGCACTTTTGTTACCTCTTTGTCTATCATGCTTAGGGCTGCTCCTGTTTCATTTGATGAGTTGGTAGGTCTGCTCCTGCAAGAAGAGGAAAGAACCTCTAATTTTGCTCATTCATCCCGCCAAGGTGAGCAAGCTCTTGCCATGCAAGGAAAGGGCAAATTTCAGTCAAAAGGAGGCAATTTTCAGAAGAAAAACAACCATGGATTTCAGCCCAAAAGTGAGGGCAATGCAAGCTCTCAGGCAAGTCCCGCATCTCAGAAGAAGGGCAAATGTAACTATTGCAAAAAGCCTGGTCATTACATTGCAGAGTGTCAGAAGAGGATTGCTAATGAGAAAAAGAGGGGGGTTACAAACAGTAATTTTGTTGCACCTGCTGAAAATTCAAATGCCTCTTCTCATGCACATTATGCCCAGGATGACAAGGATTTTGCTTTTGGTGTTGTGGATCATGAGATCATTGACACAGGGGGGGAATCCAGTATGTCCAGTATGTCACATGCTACACATGCTCATGCTCTTATTGAGCCAGTGCCAGAGGGTATTGATGCATCTTTGGCGACCACTGATCCTTGGTATTTGGATAGTGGTGCTTCTAAGCATATGACTCATCACAGAGATTGGTTTGAGGACATTACACCCGTCCATGGCAGACATGTTGTTTGTGCCAATGATGCCACTCAGGATATCACGGGAGTGGGACATGTTCCTATTCTCTTGGATGGTTCAGGGAAGAAACAATACATCCGTGATGTTTGGTATGTTCCAGATTTGAAAAAGAATCTGATTTCAGTTTCTTCCATTGCCCATGACCAACATATGTTGGTAGAGTTTCAAGGCAGCCAATGCAGGATTAAGGATCCTAAAAAGGGGTATGCTATTGTGGCTACAGGCACTTATGAAAAGGGGCTGTACAAGCTTGATGCTCAGCCGTATAATCAGCATGCTATGGCTGTATCTTGTGTATCTCAGGGTGATTTATGGCATGCCAGGTTTGGTCATGTTCATCACAGGGCATTGACCTATCTGTTTAACAACAATATGGTCATTGGAATGCCAAAATTACAGCAGCCAGTCAGTGAAGTATGTGAAGGGTGTGCTCTTGGCAAATTGCACCGTTTACCTTTCAAAAAGGATGGGAAAGGTGATGTGAAAGCAATAAGAGCATTGCAAATAATACACAGTGATGTTTGTGGCCCCATGAATGTTACTACTCATAGAGGGGCAAGGTACTTTGTTACCTTCATTGATGACTATTCCAGATTTACATGGCTCTTCCTCATGAAGAACAAATCCGAAGTGTTTTATTGGTTCAAGGTATTCAAGGCTATGGCTGAGAATCAGACCAGTTCCAAGATACAAACACTCAACACAGATAGAGGGGGAGAGTACACTTCAGAGGTATTTGCAAGTTACTTGCAAGAACATGGCATCAAACATCATTTAACTGTGCCTTACACACCCCAGCACAATCCGATTGCTAAAAGGAAGAATAGGACTCTTGTAGAAATGACAAGATGCATGCTGAAATTCAAGAAAATCTCAAAAGGTTTTTGGGGAGAAGCTATTACTACAGCCACATACATCTTGAACAGATGCCCAACAAAAGCCTTGATTGACAGGACACCATTTGAGGCATACTATGGGTACAAGCCCAAGGTAAATCACTTAAAGAATTTTTGGGTCGGTTGCTTATGCTTTGATCCCTGCTCAACACAGAACTAAGCTTGATGACAAGAGTGTCAAATGCATATTTGTGGGGTATAGTATTGAAAGTAAAGGTTTTCGTTTGTATGATCCTGTTACTCGGAGGATTATTATCAGTAGAGATGTTGTGCTGAAAATGAAACCATGCAACCGGTCAATGTTGATTTGCCACCATATGATGATGTGCCTCTTGATATTGTTCAGTTTGATGGTAATGAGATGGAGTCTTCATCCTCCTCACCCAGTTCAGATTTGGTGCCATATGTTGAGGGGGAATTTCCCTCAAATATTCCAGAAGGGCAGCCAGCTAGTGAGGCAGGACAGCCACATGTTTGGAACTCTTTACCCCGTCCTATCACGGATACTACCAACAATGGTCCAGCCAGTGATGGTGCTGCAAATTCAGTCCCAAAATGGGCACGGTTGACCCTCAGAGAGGCTAATGTTCAGCCCACTTTAGGGAGAACCAGGACAGCCACAAGGAATGCATCATCACAGGTAAATTATGCTTTGATGGCTTCAGTTATGGCAGCTGAAACTGAACCTCAAAGATTTGAGGATGCCAAGGAACATCCCGCATGGCAGGAAGCCATGAAATCTGAAATTAGTTCCATTGAAAGGAATGCCACATGGGATTTGGTTGATAAGCCCATTGGGAAGAATGTGGTTGGTACCAAATGGATCTATAAGGTTAAGTATCATGCAGATGGTACTGTTGAAAAACACAAGGCCCGTTTAGTAGCCAAGGGGTATGCCCAAGAGGAGGGAGTTGATTATGAGGAGACCTTTGCTCCGGTAGCCAAAATGACTACCATTCGGTCTGTCATCTCTCGTGCTGCAAGTTATGGCTGGCCCGTCTTTCAGATGGATGTCAAAACTGCCTTCTTGAACGGTGATCTACAGGAGGAAGTATATGTGCAGCAACCCCAAGGTTTTGAGGTTAAGGGACAAGAGCACAAAGTATGCAAGCTACGCAAAGCATTGTATGGGCTAAAACAAGCACCCCGTGCGTGGTATCACAAGATACATCAGTACTTGCTGTCCCAGGGCTTCGTGAACACACATACAGAGTCTAACCTCTATGTTCTGCAAGAAAAATCAGATTTGCTGATTTTAGTTCTTTATGTGGATGATATACTACTCACAGGCAGTAGTACTCAGCAAATTGCAGCCATCAAATCCGCATTATGTCAGACATTTGATATGACAGATTTGGGTCTCTTGCACTATTGTCTTGGCATTGAGTTTTGGCAAACCCAGGAGGGGATATGTATGTCCCAAACAAAGTATGCAAAGAGTCTCTTGCAGAAATTTAAGATGGAAAATTGCAAACCCGTGGCCACTCCATTGACCAAAGGTCTCAAGCTTTCAAAGCATGATACAGCAGACAAGTTTGATGGCACACTTTATAGACAGTTGGTGTGTAGTCTTATCTATCTGTGTTCTACCAGGGCTGATATTGCACATGCCACCGGGTTGCTCAGTCAGTTTATGCATTGTCCTACAGTCACACATTGGCAAGAAGCCAAGAGGGTTCTCAGATATCTGCAGGGCACTCTTACTCTTGGACTGCACTATGCTGCAAATTCAGTCATTTCTCTGAGTGGTTTCACTGACTCAGATTGGTCAGGAGATATGGATGATAGAAAATCCACCACCGGTTATTGCTTCTCATTGGGTTCAGCTTGCATCTCTTGGCTCAGTAAAAAGCAAGACCGTGTTTCTCTCTCCTCTAGTGAAGCAGAGTATAGAGCAGCAAACGCAGCCACTACAGAAGCAATGTGGTTAAGGAAGCTTATGTTTGATTTGCATCATGCACAACATGATAAGGCCACCTCAATTTTGTGTGACAGTGTGAGTTGCATTGCCATTGGGAAAAATCCTGTCTTTCATGCCCGCATGAAACATATTGAGAATCATTATCATTACATTCGGGATTGTATACAGGATGGCTTCATTGATCTTATTTATTGTCCTACTGAGGATAATGTGGCGGATATCTTCACTAAAAGCCTGTCAGCTCCACTTTTTACTCGTCATCGACAAGGCTTGGGAATACGCGACATAACAACAATGTCAAGGGGGGTTATAAAGTGACATTGTTTTCATGTGTCACCCCATAGGTTGCTATATCCTGATGGATGAACTTGTGCAACCATGGTACTTTAGGTGCCCTAGGTACTTCTGAGACGTTTCCAGAGTACTTCAGTCATATCTTTGAGGGGGGATTTGTAGACATATACAAAGATATGACCTTGTAGGCTAGTCGAGTACTTAGTTTATTTTTATGTTCTACTTGGTGACTATACATACCAAGTACTTTGTATTCTTATCTATTGAACATCTGTTGGAGCTTTCTTGTGTGAGCACATCCGTTCACTAGTGTTCACTCCTGTCTCCATTTGTGTTCCTTCATTGGTATGATAAGATACATGCTCATCTAACCAGCCAAGGTTATGAGAATAGTCCAGCTGAAAGCACATTGTATGTGAAGAAAACCGATGCCGATATTCTCATAGTCATCTTGTATGTAGATGACATGCTCATTACAGGTACTAGCAAAGCACAAATTTCAGATTTCAAAGCTGATTTGAAAGCTGAATGTGATATGTCAGATTTGGGGCCTTTACACTACTATCTCGGCATACATTTTATGCATACAGATGATGGCATTGTTATGCAGCACACTAAGTACATAAAAAGTTTGCTAAAAAGGTTTCACATGGATGAATGTAAGCCCATTTCTACGCAGCTACAGTAGATTGTGTATGGTTGAGGAGACTATTGGCTGATCTTCATGAGTGTCAGCAGACACCCACAACCATTCTCACTGATAGCCAGAGTGCTATGGCCGTGGCACGAAATCCAGTATTTCATGCATGTACCAAGCACATTGAGATTCATTATCACTATGTCAAAGAGAGGCTACATGCAGAGGAGATCAGTTTATCTTATTGCCCTACACAGGATAATGTTGCAGATCTATTCACAAAGGCTTTACCTAGAGAAAAGTTTGAAGCTTTCCACAAAGCTTTGGGCTTACTCTCATACAGAGAGTGATCTGCGACCTTGTACAGGTTCACTACAGGGGGGATTTGTAGGCATATGCTCACTTATGGTAGTGCTATGTGTGAACAGGGCTTAACCAAGGGCACTTTTTCCCATGTGGTTTTTCCCCTTGGACATCAAGTGTGAAAGGACACTCTAACATATAATATTTTGTACTTCTATATTATATGGATGTGGCACACATGCAAGGGTTGACTTGCATTTTGTGGATACCACACTTTTGGCTCTCTCTCTCTCTCTCTCTCTCTCTCTCTCTCTCTCTCTCATTTCTGTGTGTGAGCTTCTCTACCCTACACCTAACCCTGATGTGCAGGTTTCTGTGTGGGGCTTAACCAAGGGCACTTTTTCCCATGTGGTTTTTCCCCTTGGACATCAAGTGTGAAAGGACACTCTAACATATAATATTTTGTACTTCTATATTATATGGATGTGGCACACATGCAAGGGTTGACTTGCATTTTGTGGATACCACACTTTTGGCTCTCTCTCTCTCTCTCTCTCTCTCTCTCTCTCTCTCTCTCATTTCTGTGTGTGAGCTTCTCTACCCTGCACCTAACCCTAATGTGCAGGTTTGTGTGTGTGAGTGTGTGAGTCCAACACCCAACAAGCTGCTCATGAAGGTCTTTAACCTTCATCAAGTACTCATCGATAGAGTCTCCATCATCCAAATGCAACAAGTCGAGCTGCTTCTTCAAATAGGCTATGCATGTCTCATTGCGCACTTGATAAAGTGTTGCAAGTGCATCCCAAGCCAACTTAGTTATCTTACATCCTCTTCCATGCTCGCATCAAGAACAACCATCAAATGCAATCACTATCGACTTGTGTGCTTCTCTCTCTCTCATGACTATGTACTTGCTGAATTGTGTGTGGATGTGTGCTGATGCTGCAGCAAAACCTAGCCCAACAAGCCATATCCATCACCATATGATGCTTTCGCAAAAGCATCAAACTACCAATATATAAATGCCCAAAGCATGCATACCATAACTCTACCTGTTGCATGGTAGAAGTAGTGGTAGTCACCATACATGCACCATGCATCTTCTTCTCATACATGTCAAGATGATATAGCCCATAGTACAAAGTCCAAGAAGTGAATAGTCCTTCTCACGGTCTCTAACTGTGCATTTGTTATCCTCAAAACTAACATGAAGTTTGTTGCATGCACGGAAGCCTTTGATGTACTGATCTGTAGCCCCAAGCTTGATTAACAACATGATGCTAATTTAAACATGATTAATACAGAGGAGAGAGAAGAAGAGACCGTGGATGGTATAAAAAGGTTTTCTTGTGTTTTTATATGGTATAAAAAGGTTGCTGAAAAGTTGTACATGGCTTAGGCCCTTGCCCCAAAGGGGTGACCCCCAGCCTTTTAGATGATTTCTACTGATGACTTCTATGATGGATGATGAATAACTGACTTGAGAATGACTGAATAATGACTTTAGGTATTTATATATGCTTTGAGTGCTGGTTGGCCAGCAGTAGGTGCTATTGACCAGGTTTGGACATGCACTTTTCTGAACTTAATGCAATCAATGCTGCACATACTGTAATGCCTGCCCACTACGGTTGACCTTCACACCGGATGCTGTCCTGCATGCTGCTAGGGTCTCTGCTGAATGCTGCACATTCTGTAATGCCTGCCCACTACGGTTGACCTTCACACCGGATGCTGTCCTGCATGCTGCTAGGGTCTCTGCTGGGTGCCGACAGCCTGTCTACAGTCTGCCGACAGAGATCCCAAACCTCCATGGTGATGATGATGATGTTGATGCTGCTGATTATGATGATGGTACTGCTGATGCTGATGCTACTAATGGTAATGAAGATGATGATAATACTACTACTAATGCTACTACTGATGATGCCCTAAATGTAACTAAATCATGGATTCCACTGTTCATGTTGAGGATTAGCTATGGCACGAGCCATGACAAAGTCCTTGTCACGTGCATCCCGCACTTGGATGCCACGTGGACATATCTATACAGTATGTGCAGGATCCAGAGTGGAAACTAGTCCCATGTGAGCCCCAGTCCGGGACGAGTCAGCCAAGGTTCCACTCTAAGCGTCCAAGGTCGGGTGTACAAGTCTGGTACATGGTCTTGGTCAGGTGTGCATTGTCTTGCACATGACGCAGTGTCAATCCATATACTGAGTCACCCTCTAGAATGATGTCAGGTGTTCTAGGTGTTCGGCTCGTAGCTAGACACCAGGCATCTGGGTTTTAGAGCATATAGTTGCATGTAGAAGAATGGGGCTTTGTGCTACCCCAGAAAAGGGTTGTAACCCTTGCCTATCAAGGGAGTGTCCCTTGTGGGCCAACCGAGGGGCCATGTAGTCCCATGGCCATTGCCCAACAGCCAGCATGGCTAGGGCATGCTGTCGGCCAGCCCTAGGGGGCCTGGACAGCAAGGCAGACAGCCTTGAGGCTTGGCCAGCCTGTCGGCCAGCACTCGTGGCCTGGGCAGCCCAGGCAGCTAGCCTCATGGCTTGGCCAGGCTGTGGGCTAGCCCATGGGTAGCCAGCCCAGCAGAGGTGGCCAGCAGCACGTGTGAAAGAAGCACCTAACTAAGGGCATGCGATTTACAGGTCGTTGAGTATTCTCAGCAGGCTGACCCTGTTTTATGCCAGCCATAATCACCAGAAACAAGAAACAAGAAATGGCAATGGAAACGTTGGAGGAATGGAAATGGAGAAACGAGTTTTTAGAGGAGAAAACGACTGTTTCCTATATCACTTGGGAAACGAGAAACGGCCATGGAAACGGATGGGGTCCTGAAACAAAGAAACGCGTTTCTAGGGACTGAACAGCCGTTTCCTGTGACTATGATGCCAGCCAACCAGTATATGAAAGGCCTATAAAAGAATAAGCTAGAAATTCATTTGTGCATCTCATTCAGCAGTCTTCCAAGGGCTAGGACAGCCAAGGGGAAAACTACAGCCAGGGTGAAGGTTGAAGGTCAAGAATCAGATCATCAAATCTACAAATTTGCATTATTATTCATCATTCTAATAAAGCAAATACACCATTCGTTGTGGGTGCCCTACAAAGGGTATTCGGGACCCAATACTCTCTCTCTCTCTCTCTCTCTTTCTCTCTTTGCACGTATCTCTCTATGTTGTGTGTTATCTTCGTCATGAAAGATTGCTGAATTCTGTCCATTATTGAAGTACCGATTCTATCCATCAAGCTTCTGCATGTTATGGTCCTCTTCTAGCAAAAGAAGCAACAGATAAGAGATTCTTCTTTATCCCTAGAACATACAATGCATCATGAAGTCATAGATCCGACCTATCCCCTGATGTGAGCACAATCTCACCAACTCCCTTCATGGGATAAGAAGAGTTATTAGCACATGAGACTCTTTCTTCCTCTAAAGCATGTCCCCTAGCATAGTAAACAAATCCCTCCTCGATGTGATATGCCTAGAGGCACCGCTATCAAAGTACCATACATCCTCTAATGTCTCATTAACACTAAGAGACATGTCCTCCTTGGAGGCATCATAGCTGCAAATAAGAAAGGCCCAATCCTCTTGCACAAAGTTTGCAGATGCATCATCCTTGCATGCATTGGAAGGCAAGGGGTTTGCAACCAACATACCAAACTCTTTCTTCACAATCCTTTTCTACATTCATCAATGTACTGCTCTGGCTTCTTGCAATAGTGACACTTGCCCTTTTTTTGGGCTTGCCTACACAAAAGCTTGGTCATGGCCAAGCCATGACCAAGCCTACCAACAGACATTTTTCTTAGTCTACTCTTCCCGCAATAGAAGCCCCACCAATTCCTGCAATGTGATAAGGTTAGGGTTTCCCCTCGTGGATAGGTAGAGTACGTGTGGAAAGCCAAGTATGTCTTTGGCAAAGAGTTCATGATGGTCGACACAAGTTGGCTGTCCCGAATCACTTCATCAATATTCACCAACTGCTCTCGAAGATCCTTGATCTTCGTCGAGTGATTTGACATAGAGTTCCCCTCATTCATGTGTAACCCATCAAGTTCCCTTTTTAGGTATGCATCCCTTGCTTCATTTCTGGCATGATACATGGCTTCCAAAGTATCCATGCATGCATTGACGTCCTACATGACCGAATATGAGGTATTATCAACCTCTTGACCAATAAAGCAATAAGAGACATAGCCTGCGCATCTCTTGCATCCCATCTTCTTTGCTCTTGTCAAGGTGCTATAGGCTGAGCTTGAGCCTACTAAGCACCCTCGCCCTACACCTCATTGAGGTGTGGCATGTGCAATGTCTGGACTGGTGTCATCCCCGTAAAACCCCATAGGCCCTTGGCCACTATCAGATTCTTAATCATGAAGCTCCATAGGGAGTAATTTCTGTTAGAAGTCATCTCCTGTCTATACCTATTTACTAAGGCATCTGTTGTGGGTGTGCCTGCCCTTTTAGGTGTTTTCTCATTTTTCCTCACTCCCCGTATTTTTCCCCCATTTTTCCTATTTTTTCTGTGGCTTGGGTGGCAGTCCTGTGGTGGTGGCAAGAGGACCTTGATCTTGGCCGACTGCATCTGTGTGTTTGCTGGAGGTGGCCGACTGTATGTGACAAGTCGTGGACACCTCTGATGCCGGCCAACACCCCCTGCAGCTTGCAGCTAGCCGACTGGTGTTTATGCTGGTCGTGGAGATATAGAGCCTGTCGGTTGTCCCATGAGCAGGCCAACTGCAGTATTGGGGCCATATAAAATGGCCCCACAGCCCCTTGTCATTGTGTGTCTTATATTTTCGGGATCTTGTGTATATAGAGCAAAGTTACATGTCTATCTTTCTCCTTCACTTGTGTTGTCTATTTTCTGCACTGTGCTTGCTCGTGTTTCCAGATTTTGTCATCATCTCCACTGCGTATTCTGACATGGTATCAGAGCCCTAGGCTCTTGATAGATCTTGGGAGTTGTGTGAGCAAGAGGGGGACTATTGCATTGCTGATTGGTGGACTGTTTGGGACTGTTCGGGAAGAGGAGAAGCAAGAGGATGTCGGGCTGATTTGCTGGACAGCCACTTGCAAGTGTAAGTTCTTCTTTGTTCCCACCCACCCACCCTTTTTCAATTACATCCCCACAATGGCAGATTTATTACAGATGGCTGAGAAGCATGTGAAGATCCCAACACTCCCCACATTCTAGGTGGACCGCCAGTTGGACGGGAACAACTACAGCATATGGAAGGTTATGATGGAATCTGTTCTGGAGTCTTACGACCTTCCTGATTTATTGACAATTTCTCTCGTCGCTTGTCCTCCTATGTCGAAACTCCAAATACATCCTCTACATTCTAAGGCATTCGCAAATGCCCAAATGCAAAAACCATTGCAAATCTGTGATCACACCTACAATGTGTGTGCTCGCTGACAAAAAGCCAAATACTTGGCTTGAAGTGTACACCTTTGCCAAAATATGTGCAAATCTCCTTGTAAATAACAAAATGGTGTAGGGTAATGTGTTATTTGTTACCAATTTAGATGAGTATGTATTAGAATGATAAGGTTGTGTATTCATACCTACAAGTAGAAGGCATAATAATAAAATGCTGTCCATATGGTGTCCTTTCACACCAGGTGGTGGGAAAAAGCCCTTCAATATAGAAGGTAAAAAGCACCTTACTCGAACAAGCCCTCACCACCTACTACGAAGCCACCATTCATACCATCCATGTGGCTTACCCCTTATAAGCCCATGTTTGAGCCTCTTTACTCATTTTATTCAGCATCCGAGAGTAGGCATCTGGCCTCCTCTCTCAACGTGGTTGATGCTCGAGACTGCTAACTGTCATACAAGCTCCCCTCACAGATTTGGGCTGTTTAGTTTTGACCACATTTGTGCAAGTTTGACCATAGTTGAGTAGGTTTGACCATCACTTTTTCACCATATTTGGGCAGCTATAATTTGTTTCTTGAATTTAGAAGAGGTTTGCCACAATTGACCATGGCTTGGCCATTTGTGACCAAGGCATTTGTGATCTATATATGGATGACATTCTAATACCAAGCAAGTGAGACACTCGACATATATTATGCAAGCACTATCACATGTGAAAGCTCTTGGAGTCTTCTTTCAACCCTAAACACCATCCTGGAGCATGCTTGATGCAAAACGATGGAGAGTAGAGAGAGAGATAGCTGAGCATTTAGTATATTCTATAGTACAGAAAGGAAGTACATCATGGCTAGCCATTGGCTACCCCATCAAAAAGGTGAAAACACCTAGTCTAGAGTCTAATCTATGACCCTACTCCCTAGAGAAGTGAGTAGTCTGAACCTTGAGCAAGTGCGACCTTTTTATAGGGCTCGACTCCCTTTATGGACTAGCCAACTTGCTGTCGGCCAGGTCCTCGACTAATATTCCATTAAAATGTTGCAGCCGACAAAGACATACTCCATAAACTAGCCGACAGCTTCTTGTGTCCTCTACAAGGTCTTCCTGCCCAAACCAGCCGCACAAGCTCCAAAACTTGGTCCTTAATCTTGTTGCCCTTCAAGGATTAGTCCTAGGAATTAGCCTGCACATTGTTAGCACATTCATCCCCAATTTCTGCCCATGTTTGGTGTCCTTTTGGTCCCTTTTGCATGGCCCTTGATTGTGGGCTGGCCACCCCTTATTTTATATATTTTTCTGGGATTTTTCCCCGCCTAGATGCATTTTCCCAGTCGGCCAACTCTCCCCACCTACAAATAGGTGGGCTGGCCTCTCACTTTTGTATCTTGCCTAGTCTATCTTTTGCTCCCTCATTTATGAGACTACTTCTGTCTCTTGCTTGGGTTCAGTATATTCAGCATAGTTGCTCCATATCTCTCTCTCTCTCTCTCTTGCACTCTCTACTCAACACACTCTAGTGCTTATTTGCTTCCGCTATGTGCACTCTTTCATGGTATCATCGCTCCCGGTTCAGCGATTCCCTCTGCTGCCCCAGATTCAGCCCTATCTACAGCCCCTTTACCTTTGCATTTTTCTCAGATTGCAGCCCTCTGGTTGCTGCATTTTTTGGGTAGCTTCTGCTGATTGCTTTCCCTTCAGTTTGGCTTCATCGCTTACAGCCAGAAGGTAATTTCTCATCAGCGTTTTACTTCTACTTGGAGTTTGGAACTAGGCGGCCTGTTTTTTCAGAACTGCAGCCCCTCTTTGGCTGTGTTTTCCTCTCCAGTGGACATTCCCTTTTGCAGAGGAGGTCTTGTGGTGATTCTGGCAACCTTGGTACCTGTGGTGGTGGACACTTCTTCTTCTGAGATTGTGCGTTTTTTTCTTGAGGAGAGCCCAAGCTCCAGTCCTAGTTGATGCCTTTCCCTCTTGCACCCTCTTACAGCATATTCCCAGGCCCTGTGTGGCTGCCTTTTCTCTCTATATCAAATCTGCATTTTTTGCTTCCCTCTTCTAGTGGCCTCAAGGTTGGAGGTACAGTCGACAAAAGCTTCTGCGTTTTTTGCTACAGGAGGATTTTTCGGATGCTGTCCAACCTCTTAGGGCTGCGTTTTGGTGGGAGGAAGGGACCTACATCAACGTTTTCTGATTTGGACAGTTTTTTATCTTATGAGGTTTGGTCCTGTTGGTTGGATCAATGATGATAGCTTCATATTTGTCTCCCGTACCACTTTCTTGTTATTTCCTTGATGAGGCACACAAGTTGGATGGTGGTAACTTTCAATCATGGAAGTTGCAGGTTACTTCTATTCTTAGGGAGTATGGTTTGATGGAGTTTCTCTCGTAAAAGAATCAGTGCTTGCCGGACCTTGCCTCTGTGGAGAATGTGTGTCGGTGGAGGAACACTGACGGACAGATCTATGGCTTTCTCCTCTTGAATTGTCAGGATTCGGTTCTTTGACACTTCATCTATGCTCCTGATGATGGTTCTACTTTCTCTGTGTGGCAGTTGCTTTGTGACTTGTATGGTGATGCCAATGATCGGCCGATGGTTTCTGCTTTTGGGTGCTATGCAGCCAGTGATCTTATGGATACTTCTTTTGGCGATGTTCCTACAGCGAAGGATAGTGGGCCAGTTTTGCTCACTGCAACTGAGGAGTTTGTTTCTCCTGTTGCCTTGTCAAATCCCCACCGGATCTCCTCGTGATCGTTCTTGGTACTAGACTCGAATCCTGCAAACAACAAGGGGATGCACGCCTGCCTCACCTCCCAACCATGACAGCCGTGGGCAAGCCCACAGTCTTGGCTGTCCCCACCGAGCCACGAGCTGAGCTAACTAGGTTAACGTACCGACCAATCTCCACCTCGCGACGTCCCATACCGCCACGAAGCTGCCCTCGCGGGCCTCGAGATTGCTGCCGGCCTCGGCTGCATAAAGCAGGTGCACGTCTGCACTAGATCTAGGCTCCAAGACCATAGAGCTCTCACAAACTCGCGAGACTCTCTATATCCCAATAACTAACCTTGGCCACCCTTTTATAGGCTCTTGGTCGGTCATCAAGCGTCCACACTTGGACGTCCGCTCATCCATACTTGGGTGCCCACCCGTTAGTATATCCCTAACTCAGCTCGTCAATCAGCCTGCCTAGCTCCAAACTTCCCCAAGCCTCGAAACTAGTCTTGCGTGCGTGTAGCACACGGTAGATACACACTGTGCACATGACAGACTCCCCTTCCTCTAAGAGCTCACTCCTGAGCTCACTAAAAAGCCAGGGTAATCTCTCTGAAGAGTAGTCAATGTCTGCCATGTAGCGTCCTCCTCAACACGATCCTTCCACTTAATCTTGTATTCCGTGATAAGCGTATTACGCAATCTTCTTTCACGAAATCCAAGAATCCTTTTAGGTTCGTGCAGAACAAATGTCATGTCCTCGACATCTATAATTTCTTGAGGAGTAACTAATTGATATGCTCCACCCAGTACTTCCTTAAGTCTACTGACATGAAATACAAGATGAACTTTCACATGAGAAGGCAAATCCAATTCATATGCAACTGAACCAATCCGTTGTGTAATACGAAATGGTCCACAGTATCTAGGGGATAATTTCGAAGATCGATCTGTCCGTAAGGTCTCGGAATCTTTCGGAACTCGCAAATACACCATCATTCCTTCAGAGAACTCTCTGGGTGAACAATGTCTATTAGAATAAAACCTGTCTCGGTCTTGAGAACTTCTAATAGATTCCTTTGCAACTTGTAACATTTCCTGCATATCTTGCAAAAAATTACGTGCTGCATCATGCTGAAGTCCTGAGAATCCTACTGTAACAGGTGATCTAGGTTGAAAACCATACATAAGCATGAAAGGACTAAACCCTCTACTCGTATGCTTAGTACTGTTATATGTAAATTCTAACATAGGAAGATAATCTTCCCATGAACTCTGTCTTTTGGATACATATGCTCGAAGCATATCCTCCAAAATCTGATTCACTCTTTCAGTCTGGCCATCAGATTGAGTATGATCAGAGGAACTCAAATTCAAAGTTGTTTCCAACTTCTCAAAAACAAGTTTCCAAAAATCACTTGTAAACTTATCACTGACTATGTCCTGCGGTAACCCGTACAGTCTAAACAATTGCTCGATAAACTACCGTGCTAATTGCGTAGCTATAATAGTCTTCCGGGTCGATAAAAATCTAGCCATTTTTGTCAAGCGATCTACCACAACCGAAACAAAATCGTGGCCTTGATGTGTTCTTGGCAATCCGGTAATAAAATCCATGGAAATACTTTCCCATTTATTACCTGGGATTTGCAAAGGATGCAACAATCCAACCTATCTAAAGCGTTCAGCTTTATTTGCCTGACAAATTTGACACTTGAGAACATAATCTTCTACATACCCTTTCATCTTTGGCCAATAAAAAGTGTGTTTCACTAATGATAACGTCCTGTGTACCCCAGGGTGTTGTCCAGCAGAAGGGGCGTCGTGACACTCCTTAAGAATCTTGGACCTAATGTCCGAGATCTGTGGTACACAAATTTTGTCATTACGGAATAGTTAACCATTCCGAATCATCCACTAGCCTCCTGCAACCTGAATGGTAGTCTACTCAGTCATTGAGTCTTGGTCAATCAATGAGCTCCCGTCCTGGATCCTCTGCCAAAATGGACCCAAATAACTATCAGTCCTGCAAAGCCCTCTCAATGACTGAAATAAGTCAATAGAAATCTCGATGAACGACAAAGTATTCACCTCTCTAATTCGACTAAGCGCATCTGCAACACTATTCATGGACCCTTTCCGATAACGGATCTCAAAATCAAAATCTTGCATTAACTCCGCCCAACGAGCTTTCCTTCCTCTCAAATCATCCGCATCACACACATACTTGATTGACTGATGATCAGTCAATACCAGTCAATACCACAAACTTGGAGCCATATAAATAATGTCTCCAAACCTTGAGAGCATGAATCACAACATAAAGCTCCTTCTCAAGGGTTGGCCAACGAGATTGAGTGTCGTCTAGCTTTTTACTTTCAAAAGCAACCGGTCTACCATCTTGAAATAGAGCAGCCCCGATAGCATAGTCACTGGCATCAGTTTCAAGAACATAAGGCCGACTAGGATCGGGTAATGCTAAGATAGGTGCTTCCTTGACTTTATCTTTCAAAAGTCTGAAGGCCATATCCAAATCGTTATTCCAAGTGATAGGCTGATTTGACTTACGTCCATGACCTTTCAATAAGTCGGTCATCGGTTGTGAGCTAAGAGTACTCCCGCACAGATTTCCGAAGAAAAACAACAAAACCGAGGAAAGAACGAAGTTGTTTCACTGTTCGCGGTATAGGCCAGTCCAGAACCTTCTGAACTCGGTCATAGTCAATGCTCAATCCATCTCTAGTGATCTTGTGTCCCAAGTAAATGATTTCGGTCATAAAGAACTCACATTTACTTAATTTAGCATATAGTCGATTCTGTCTTAAAATAGACAAGACATCGTGAGGTGTCTGACATGATCCTCAAGAGTATGACTATATATCAAAATATCATCCAGGAACACCACCACAAATTTCCCCAAATGTTCACGAAAAAGATCGTTCATCATTTGCTGGAAAGTGGCTGGAGCATAAGTTAACCCAAAAGGTAATACGAGAAACTCGTAATGGCCATACCTAGTCCAAAAGGCGGTTCTTTCGACATGCCTTTCATGAATACGTATCTGGTGGTAGCCAGTACGTAAATCTATCTTCGTGAAATATTTCGCTCCTACTAACCGGGCAATCAGGTCATCTGATCTAGGGAGAGGATAACGGCTCTTAATGGTCAGCTTGTTCAATCTCTTGTAATCTACACACATTCTCCAGGTGTTGTCCTTCTTTCTCCTAAGCAAAACAGGTGCACCCCAAGGTGATTTACTTGGACAGATCTGGCCCATCCTTAAATAATCTTCGAGTTGTTTAGCTAACTCATCTTCCTCAGCTTGGCTCATCCTGTAAGGTGGAATACTGACAGGATGAGCACCAGGGATCAAGCCAATACGATGATCTACTGCCCGTTCAGGTGGCAAACCTGATGGCAGTTCCTTAGGAAATACGTCGTAAAACGAATCAAGTATCTTCTGTAATTCTTTGCTTTCAAACACACTTAATTCATTGACATCCATAGAAGGTATAAGAAATGAAGAAAGTGGAATCAATACACAATGGAAAGCGGTATACAAAGAAGAATCCATTATATTTCCAAAATCAATTGTATTTACAAGAGGTCCCTGAGAGGGATGAATACAATCACCTAAAATACTATACTGGGTGTCCTTATGCTGAAAAGAAAAAATGTGACTAGACCAATCTATCTGGACTTGAAGAGTCTTAAACCACTCAATCCCTAATAACAAGTCTACATTTTCTAGATGCATTACATAGCATTCCAAAGTATCTTTGTAGTCCTAAATCTGGATTGGAAGCATCTCCACCTTTCGATCCCATACTTACCTTCCCGCAGGTAAGCGTACCTCATAGGTATAATCGCTGGGTGTCGTATCAAGACTCAATTTCTGCACAAGTTTGTAGTTAACAAAGTTGTGTGAGCTGCCAGGGTCTAGAAGAATGTGAATCTTATGGCCATTCACATCTCCATAAACTCGGAGAAGATCATGCAAGCCAAATACCTTAGAATTGAATAGACAATCATTACAAGTACTAGGGCGAGAAAGTACAGTAATTGACGTACCTGTCAAAGACAATTGGTTAGCCGCCTTTGGCTTGGGTCCTGCGTTCGTCTTGGTACCCTTTTGCTTTGGGCACTCGTTACGCATGTGTCCTTTTTCTTCGCAGATAAAACATCATCCTTCCTTCTTGAGCTTTAAAGCCCTAAGGAGGCGTTTCTTCTTCACTGGTGTCGAACTTGAATTCTTCGAAGGTTGGTCCGAAGACTTTCCTTCTGTCGTGTTAGCCATAGGTGCGGAGAACTTTCGTTTATGCTTATTCCCCTGCTCGGTAACGGGTTTCGACTTGGAAGAGACCATTGTATCATCATAGATACGAGCTGAATGAATGGCCTCGTCCAATGTTTTGCATTTGTTATTTTTTACCTGTAAACGGTATGAGTCTGGTAAACCAGCAAACGAAGAACCCCAAAAGAGTAGTGGGATCCATCTTTGTAGCTTTCATCTGCAAGTCCCTAAACTTCTGGAGGTAGACCTCATAAGTGAGGTGCTGCGAGGTCATGGTCAAAGCTGAAAACCGGGCAACAACATCATAATCATCCTCTTTCTTCAGGAATTCCTTCTTGAAGACGTCTTCGAATTGTGCCCAAGTTGTTGGCTTAGGGTTGAGTTCCTTCCACCAAAGCAAAGCTTTGCCGAACAGGAAACCTGCTGCTAACTGGATCATTTTTCCATCATCATATGGATGAAACTGAAAGTGAACTTGCCACTTATGTAGCCACGTGTCCACGATCTCCTTGGTGCGCTGCTTTTTCTCCCCCCCGAATGGTTCCAGAGTAATGTTGGGGCCTACAGCAGAGGCCAAGGTATCCATACCCGATAGAGTAGAGAGGGTAGTGGTCAATAGAGCGATGGAGTTTTGCAAAGCTTGCATCTGGGCTGCGATTTGTGCCTGACGTTCCGACGAAGCTACTTTGAACAATTGGAAATCTGATTTTGACACATAATCGTCAAAAAGATCGACATCGGTATCTTCCGTAGCCGGCAAGCCTTCGCGTTCAACAAGGGGCTCCAACTCTGATTCTTGGGTCGACATCGTGAAGAGGGTAAGCGGAGAGAAAATTCGATCTTTGCACAATAAAAGTGCGCGTGAACTTGAGAGCTTGAGAGCTTGAAAACTTGAGAGATGTGTGGCAAGAAGCCCACTTAAGGAGTTTATAAAGGTTTTCCCAAAAGCTAAAAATCCCCAAAAGCTATCTTTAGCTTTTGCTTTTGTGTTTTATATATATATATATATATATATATATATATATATATATATATAGTTTTATATATATATATATAGTTTTATATATATATAGTTTTTTATATATATATATATATATATATATATATAACTATATATATATATATATATATATATATATATAGTTTTATATAGATATATACATTTTATTTCTTAAAAAAAAGAAATAAACACCTTTAAACTTTGGAGGGGAGGGGTTTAAACTTTTTTTTTTTAAAAAAATAAACTTAAAAAAAAACGAAAGCCCAAAAAAAAAAACGAGTGCTTTTCTTGTTTTTTTCCCCCCCTCTTGGATTAGCCGCCGGATGATGCAGCCGTCGCCAAAATTTGCTGCCGGTTTGCTTTGCAGCTTCTGCGCCAGCCTCACGTAGGTCTGGCCACAAGCGGCGTGGGCTTGGGCGCCTGCCTGGCCTGGCCTAGGTGCCTATGTGGGCCTGGCCGAAGCACTGCGTAGGCTTGGCTGCCTGGCCGCCTGGCTACGCAAGCCCATGCGCCCGCCTGCAGGGTCGCCTACAGAGGCCTGGCCGGCTGCCAACCTCCGATAGCCAAACGCTAACACCCACCAGCGCCTCCTCTCACACGCTTGCTCTCTTTATCTCGCTCTCGTTCGCGTTCAACCAAAAGCAACGAATCATGCTTTTTCTGTTTTCTCTCTCTACGTTCATGCGACTGCACAAACGAATCATGCCTCTTCTTTGCAAAGCAAACGACCCTTCTTAGACTACCACCTCCCATCAACATGGGTTTCTTTGATGAAGAAAAACACCTACTGAATCTGAAAACAGCAGTATGCACAGAAAAAACAGCAAGCGTTTTTAACACATACCTTTCTTCGACCTCATCTTCTCTACCTACTGACTTGCTCGCTCACGAGGCATGCTCTGATACCACTATCAAATCCCCACCGGATCTCCTCGTGATCGTTCTTGGTACAGACTCGAATCCTGCAAACAAACGAATAAACAACAAGGGGGTGCAGGCCTGACTCACCTCCCAACCATGATAGCCGTGGGCAAGCCCAGTCTTAGCTGTCCCCACCGAGCCACGAGCTGAGCTAACTAGGTTGATGTACCGACCAATCTCCACCTCGCGGCGTCCCATACCGCCACGAAGCTGCCCTCGCGGGCCTCGGCTGCATAAAGCAGGTGCACGTCTGCACTAGATCCAGGCTCCAAGACCATAGAGCTCTCACAAACTCGCGAGACTCTCTATATCCCAATAACTAACATTGACCACCCTTTTATAGGCTCTTGGTCGGTCATCGGGCGTCCACACTTGGACGCCCGCCCGTCCATACTTGGGTGCCCGTCCGTTAGTATATCCCTAACTCAGCTCGTCAATCAACCTGCCTAGCTCCAAGCTTCCCCAAGCCTCGAAACTAGTCTTGCGTGCGTGTAGCACACGGTAGATACACACTGAGCACATGACATGCCTTGCCTTCAATTTCTGTGCATACTTCTCCTTGCCAGGATGATATATCTAGTAATGTTTATGAGGAAGATAGTGGGCTATCTTTGCTCACAGCTTTTGAGGGGAATTTGTCTCCTATCGCTTCGCCTCCAACTCTTTCTTCGACAACCAGTGACCAAGATGTGTTGCTAGTCCCTTTGCCTTCTATGGAGGAGCCTGCTTCTATGCTGTGTGATGCTATCGAGGAGACTACTACTACTCCAGTTACCACTACTGTGAATGTTCCTATTTCCCTTTCTCTGTGTCAGGATTCTGGATTGTGGTTAGAGGTGTCCGTGACCGTGCCTGGGGCACAATGGTACTTCCAGGGATTGAAGGATTGGGATTTGGATTTGGTTGGGCCTGTGGAGTCCCGACATCAGTTTTCAGAGGGGGCAGTTGAGTTCTTACATCTGGCGATGCCGACCTTCAAGGAGGATGCTATTGTACAGCATTTGGCTACTCTTGGTACAGAGTTGGAGCAGATGGACTCTATTTCTTTTGAGGGTATTATCTTCTTGGAGCTACAGGCTTCTAGGGATTTGTGGCACTGTGTTTACATTTGGGTTTGGCACCAATATTTGGAGCAGCACGACGCAAAAGAGCAATGTACCTGGCAGCTTGCTCTATTGCTTTTGTAGCTGAGTTACTATGGAGATTGCTTGTGGAGCTCTCTTGGTACCTGTTGTTGCTGCATTCTTTTGTCTTTGACAGAGGACGACTTCTTCGGCTTCTCAGAGTTTGTTCAGCATTTGGTGCTGAGAGGGGGTGTTAGCACATTCATCCCCAGTTTTTGCCCATGTTTGGTGTCCTTTTGGTCCCTTTTGCATGGTCCCTTTTGCATGGCCCTTGATTGTGGGCTGGCCACCCCTTATTAAATATATTTTTCTGGGATTTTTCCCAGCTTGGATGCATTTTCCTAGTCTGCCAGCTTCAACATATCCAATCAGCCAGCTCTCCCACCTATAAATAGGTGGGCTGGCCTCTCACTTTTGAATCTTGCCTCGTCTATCTTGTGCTCCCTCACTTATAAGACTACTTCTGTCTCTTACTTGGGACTGTATCACTTCAATATATTCCGCATAGTTGCTCCATATCTCTCTCTCTCTTGCACTCTCTACTCAGCACACTCTAGTGCTTATTTGCTTCCGCTCTGTGCACTCTTTCACACATGGCATCCCCCTCTGCTAAACTTGACAAGATTCCAACTTCTGTTCTTGGATGACTGTCATCATCCCATTGTCCATTCCTAGAGTCCCAAACCTATCATCTTTCCCTTCCTGACAACCTTTTCACTGAAAACCCGGCCCAATCTCCAAATCTGACGAAGATCTCTGCATCTATTCCATCTTGTCTCCTAGCCCTTCATGCCTTGTCCTTGAACACTTTCTCTAGTCGTCTTTTCCTGGGTATTGAGTCTGGCACTCTCACTCCACCCCTTGGAGGACCATCCTCCCTTGGAACCGTTGCTTGAAAGCCTTTCTTGGTGTGCCCCAAGTGGCACCTGACTCACAGGACTGTCATTCCCCTTGGGCCTTGTGGAACACCACCAACCAACCTCCTGGGAACTTCTTCTATGTCTTGTGTTCCTTTCCTTGGACTGTGCACCTTCATCTGGGATTGAATCAGTGTTTAGTCTTGCTGAGCCTGATGCTCTGAAGACTGATACCAATGTCACATGCGGAAGCTCTCGGAGTCTTCTTTCAGCCTGTAACATGCAGTGGAAGTATTCGTAATTAAGGATCCTGTCACACAAGTCTCACACCGCCTTCTGTATCATGAGTTTCGCGAGTTTAGCAATCCACTTTTATGACTTCAAACTTTAAGAGATTTAGAGAGAGACAGAGATAAACTGTACACCGTATGGGGTCCCGAATTACCCACTAAAGGGCCCCCTATCCCGTTACCGGAATAGTATTTGCTTTATTACTTTGAAGAGACTGACCTTGGACTGACGATAAGCCAAACACAAGATCTCAGAGGACCAAGAGTCGGGCTGAACTGTACACGGCTGTAGAAGTGATGTCCAATCTCGAGCCTATGCACTCCTCCCAATGGAATGAGGAAAGGCTGCAAATCTAAGGCTGGTGGCTGTGAATGAATGTTGAAATGAATATGAATGCTGAGTTTTACCACCAAAGTGCTATAGTAAAACGATGAAGATATGTATGCTGAAAACTGCTTCTACGCAAATGCAAGGTATCCTGATGGGCTGAATGTTGTATGCTAATGCGTTTTGTTGATGAAGGCTGAATGCACATGCGTTGATGCTCCTAGCTGCTAAAGGACGAAAACGTTGGCTAAAAACGCTGAGGACTGATGTGATGAAGGCTTCAACCGCTTATGCTCCTTGTGTTGAAGGTTGATGTGATGAATCCTTCAATCGCTTGATGGCTGATTTATGAGATGACTAAAATGAGTACTATGGAATGCTATTTAAATGCACAAGTGCTGGTCGGCTGGCATTTAATGCTGGCCGACTGTAGCATAAAGTGCTACACGACTTGTTCATGTCAAATAATGATATTTAAATGCTGTAAAATATGAAAAACATGCCAGATAAATACTAATAAATATCCTAAGGATACCAGATGCTATTTCAAGGCTTCTGCAATGATCTATGTGCAATGGATGAATGATATGCAATATGCAAAGTGCTTTCTAATGCAAACCCTAAGGTTTCTGCTGACTCTACATGCATGAATGAATCTCTTCAAGTGGGTTAAGGGACTTGACTGACTGACTGACTCACTATGGCTAAGGAATAACCTACGTAGCTCGTGCCTCACATATCTTGGACTGAGGATTACAATGGGGTCATGGCATACAACAATTATCATCCTAAAGGGTACTAATACTGTACAATGTTGCACTGATCATGATGAACCATCTTGTCACCATGCACTACAGTGCAGAGTGCATGTGACACAGCCCTAAACACCATCCTGGAACATGCTTGATGCAAAACGCATACAGAAGATGGTGAGAAGAGAGAGAGAGATAGCTTAAGTATTCAGTATATTCTATAGTACAAAAAGGAAGTACATCATGGCTAGCCATTGGCTGCCCCATCAAAAAGGTGAAAACACCTAGTCTAGAGTCTAATCTATGACCCTACTCCCTAGAGGAGTGAGTAGTCTAAACCTTGAGCAAGTGTGCCCTTTTAAAGGACTCAAATTCCTTTATGGACTGGCAGACCTACTGTCGGCCAGGTCTTGGACAAATATTCCATTAAAATGTTGTAGCCATAGAGACATACTCCTTCATAAACTAGCCAACAACCTCCTGTGTCCTCCACAAGGTCTTCCTGCCCAAACTAGCAGCACAAGCTCCAAAATCTGGTCCTTAATCTTGTTCTTTATCTTGTTGCCCTTCAAGGATTAGTCCTAGGAATTAGCCTACACATGACAAGCACAATCCTCGCATGAAGTGAAAGTAAAAGATTCTCCAAACCAAAAGCCAAACCCCAAGATTAGCATTGATTTTTAGTTGTCACATGCATCACTTACATGAGTGCCACATGGACATGGTCAGCAGGCTTTAGAGCAAGTTTAGCGGCCATATAAACTACCCTGACATCCCATAGACTAGGCATCCAACAATAGAAACAATTGGCGGTGGGCACAATTGGCCACTATTGGCAGCCAACGGGCAATTGTAAACAACTGACCAGTCCTAAAGGAACCTATAAATAGGCGGCTGAGTGCCAGATCTACTAAATCTAAGTTAAGAATAGCAATAAAAGTGCCTAGATCAGCAATTTGCAACATGGCACGTTCCAACCCAATACACCTTTGGAGCAACAATTAAAGTTAGTGGCATGCATTCGTTGTCACAAACCCTTGATTTCTTGGATCATGCGGGACATGATTATCCCATTGGGCGGGGACCATTTTGAACACTCGCTATGTACACACGGTGTACTCTATGGCAGATGGAGATGATGAATACAAGATGGGTGACTATCCAAGTTTACATTTGCATATGCATGCATCATTGATGTTTGCTTTTTATTTGTGTGACATTGTTTGTTGCCTAGACAATGCTTGGTATTTTGTTTGTGAATGTCTATGGGACTGGGGACGACCCTTTGGACGCACGTGTGCACACTTGTTTGGACCTAAAGAGGTGGTTTTATGGGTTTCACAAGTGGTAAGTATACACTAAACATAATTTACAGCATTATTGTTTAAATTCATGACATTGGTCTATGCAAGTTCACATTACATTAAAACCAAGGCTGGACAACCAATAAATGGGCTCATGAGTAAAGGCTTTCACACACACTTAAGTGTGGGCACCCCAGACAAGCCAAAAGCCAACACCATGAATGTGTTTGGGCACTCACTTATAAGCATGGGCTTCAATATAGCATAGGAAAAGCAATCATTAAAAAACTTACAAGGCTTTTTGACAAAAGTGTAGAAAAAGCAAGGGCAGCCCATATATAGAGACATGTTTAGGAGTTTTTTCACACACATCTCCGGAGGTTTGACAGAAACTCAGTACCAAGGGCTTTGTGTGAATATATGCTCTTATGTGTGTGTGTGGAGTGCGTGTGTGAGAGCATATCTTGATACAGAGTTCTACACCCACTATTGGGCACATATGACGTTAGTGGGGATGTCGTAGTATCTAGTCCATACTATGCATAATGGAGTTGATAGTTATATAGTCTTGTGGGTTGACTACCATGAGTATATAACATGCACATTTCTAAAAGGTGAATTTCGGGCATGTTCCTGGATTCATCTATACATACATACATACATACATACATACATACATATATATATATATATATATATATATATATATATATATATCAGAAGGTGACTACTCCCTCTCTCTCTCTCTCTATCATCCCCAATGTTGCCTATCACAAAGCTTGCCTACTCTCTCTCTCTCTCTCTCATCCATCCCCAATGTTGCCTATCACGAAGCTTGCCTACTCCACCCAGCCGCTCCAACACCTACCTGGCTGGTGCCTGCTGCCTAGGATGTGCCCAGCTTGCCCAAACTATGTTATCAGCCCACCTGTTGGTGCCTGCCTAGGACGTGCCCAGCTTGCCAAAACTCTACTGTCAAGCCCTGTCTAGCCTGTCCACATGCTTTTTTTTGTAAAAACCACTGTTTCTATTATGTCAAATGTACAAAGAGAGATCCCATCAAAGTCACAAAGGTCTCAAAGATAAGGAAAGAAAACTAAAAACAGTGGAAAAACAAATCCAGATGAAATTGATCTAGCTATTGTAGCTAATAGCAATCATGTAGAAATTGACGCAACGACTGACAGAAATAGCGACGCTTGTCAATCGATGTCGACTAGAAAACCGACCAATTACGGGCAATCCAAATTGTCCAAAGAGCCCAAAATCGCGTCCGTTGGAAAAAAATAGCCATATGTGCAAATCTCTGCTCATATCTATCAAATATCCAAAAATGTTGCGAGAAACATACACTTGGAAATCTAGCATTCAAGTATCTAGATAAATGAAGCAAGAAATCCTATGTCAATGCAGCACCACATCAAGTGATGAATGGTCTCATTCAAGCAAGAACATCTCAAACAATGGCCGGAAGCAATCTTTCTTTTTGCCAAAATGCTACCAACAGGAAGTACTCCCGCAATGCATCGCCAAAAGAAGACTCTCTGTTTGAGAGAGAACTTGCTTTTCCATAGCTTCTACAAAGTTTTTTTCCATATCGTTGACTTATTCATATCCTCTCTATGGAATATCCAATCTATGCTAGCCGGGATCCACTACCACATTCTGGAAGGGCTGTAGTTGTATTTGGATTTTCTGCCATGTAAACCGTAATGCATACCCAAACCCCATCTTCATTAAGCTTGCGGAAAAGATAGAGCACAACCCTCAGGGGATATGACATCTTGCATAGTGTGCACATACCTTTGATAGAAAGAAAGTAAGCTGATCTAGGAGCTATAATCACCAATGGTGCAGCAAAAGCACAACTTCAATTTATGTTTTCCTGCATGAATGAATTTCCTTCTGAGGGGGTCTTTGTTAGAAGTCATCTCCTGTCTTTATCTAGACACCCAAGCCACATAAAAAATGGGAAAAATACGGGGAGTGAGGAAAAATGAGAACAACGTCTAGAAAATACGCGAGTGAGGAAAAATGAGAACTCCCCGTATTTTTCCCCCATTTTTCCCATTTTTTCTGTGGCTTGGGTGGCACTTATGTGGTGGCAGGTGGCCGACTGTACCTGCAGTACCCGACATCAGTTCTGGTGCTGGCTGACTGTGGTACAGGTCGTGGACACCCTGATATTGTTGGCCGACCTGGTGTCTATGTGCTGGTCGTGGAGATCTAGGCCTGTCGGCTGTCATTTAGTTGGCCGACTGCACTTTGGGGGCCATATAAAATGTCCCCCCAGCCCCTTGTCACAAGTATCTTGTATTCGGGATCTTCTTTGTGTATATAGAGCAAACTTACACGCCTCTATCTCTCTCCTTCTAAAGTGCTATTTTTCTGCACTGTGTTTGCTCTCGTGTTCCCAGATTTGGTCATCATCTCCGTTGCGTATTCTGACATGGTATCAAAGCCCTAGGCTCTTGATAGTTCTTGGGAGTTGTGTGAGCAAGATGTCACGTGCATCCCGCACTTGGATGCCACGTAGACATTTCTGTACAAAAGGTGCAGGACCTGGGATGGTGAATTGGTCCCATGTGAGCCCAGTCCGGGACGAGTCAGCCAGGGATCCATCTCAGTTGTCCGAAGTCAAGTGTGCATTGTCCTACACAGTAGTCTAAGGTCAGGTGTGCACTGTCCTGCACATGAAACAATGCCAGTCCGCGCTGTGAGTCTCCCTCTGGAATGATGTCAGTGATTCTGTGTATCTGGTATGGTACCGGATGCCAAATCACTGAGTAGTTAGTGTTTAGAACAAGGGGCCAGCCCATTGCTACCCCGGGTCTTTGTGTGGGCATGGAGATAGTGTGAAACCACCCCCATTAAAGGCAAATTTCAAGAGAATACAGAATTTTCATGACTATAGGGCAGGTATGGGGCAGCCCATACAAGCTGCCCAGTCCTCACATGAGGTTTGCAAAGGCCCTATCCAGCCAATCAAAAGCAGGTGCATCATGCCCAGCTTGTTAGGAAAAAAAAAACGCAGCATTTAATGTGATTTTTTCAGCATTTTATGCTGGAATTTCAGTTGTGGGAGCATTAAATGCTGGCCGCCTGGCTTTATGCTGGCCGACTGCTGTAGTAGGAGTACTATAAAAGGGAGAGCCCACAATCCCATCATTTCATCTCATTTTCTCACCAAGAGCTCAAGCATAAAGAGGCTAGACAAGCCAAGAAGGTGCTAAGCAAAGGGGTGAAGGATTTCAGATCAAGGGCAGGGAATTTCCAGCCAAGAAAGGTCCAAGATTTCTGTATTTTCTTTCAGATTTACATCATTCTAATAAAGCAAATACACCATCCATGGTGGGGGGCCTACAGAGGGTATTTAATACTGTCATAGTCACAAGGAACGGGGGACGGTAACGGGGGACGGGGACGGGACGGGGGACGGCCATAAGTAGGGAACGGGGACGGGGGAGGGAACGGCACTCAAAAAATACTTTTTTTTTTTAGTTTTTCCACCCTCAGGTAACTACGCAGGCACCGGCTAACTCTACTTTGTGAGTCCCCCCTATATGAGGAGAAGGCATTTATGAGTAGCACGGGTCACCTGATAGGTCCCGGTTTAAACACCGGATGGTGGCCGATTGTGGCCAGATAGCATGAGACGATTCTAGAGAAGGTTGACACACTGCCAACCAGGCTACATGCATATGCGGTGAGTTATTATACACCTACTGCATATGGGCTGTAAATTTTGAGTCCGTTGCGGCGCGCAGTTTCACACCAGCCTACTTGGGGGAAGGTCCGGAGGGGGGCGTGACCGGCCCGAAGGGCCGTTTACGCTAAACTCCATGTTTGTAGCCTTGTAGCCTTGTTCTATATATAGATATTAGATAGGCAAGAGAGAGGGAAGGGCAAGTGAGAGAGAGAGAGAGGCAAGGGCCAAGCCTCAAGGGCCAAGGCCCAAGGCCCAAGGCTCAAACTTAAGCCTCAAGGGCAAGAGAGAGAGAGAGGGCCAAACAAGCCTCAAAGAGCCAACAGCTAAAAAAGGGAAGCGCAACGGCCAAAAAATGGCAGGCATCTCTCTGCCGTCCCCTCACAGGTCCGTCCCTCACCGGCGTCCCCCGTCCCTGTGCCGTCCCCATCGCCGTCCCTTGTGAGAAACGTGCAAAGGGGGACGTCCGTCCGTCCCCGTCCGTCCCCGTTGCTGGTCCGTCCCGAATCGGCGTCCCCGCGTTCCAACCTGCCGTCCCCTCCGTCCCCTGTGACTATGAATACTGTGTCCTCTCCATCTCTCTCTCCCTCTCTCTATTTTCTGCACATCTCCTTTCAGTTTGTGCGTTAATTTCCGTCGCGAAAAGAGTGCTGATTTCTGAGTATTGAAGTTACCGATTCTTCTCCAAAGCTTCCGCACGTTACAAGGGTATCAGAGCCTACTTCAAGTACAAAGATTCAGCAAAGAAACCAGAATTTTCTCTCGCTCGTGTGGTTGGTGTTTAGACGCCGGTGGACCCCTTTCGGAGTGACTCCTGTCCCTTGAAGGACAGTTGGTTTTCAGCCTCCGGACGTCTCCCACACAAATAGTGGATGGTCAGATTGCATTCTGGAAAGGTAGTGCATTTTCCTGCTATGGCGAGCTTCGACGACGAGAGAGACCAAGAACCATGGGACCAGAGTGCACCAGGCAGCCTAGCCAAGGCACCAGGCTCGAGTGTTACAGACATGTTCCAGCAGATGATGCGAGCAATCGCAGAACAGACAGCCAAGTTGGATGAGCAGAAGGCGCAGATCTTGGCTTTGGAAGAGCGTACCCGTTCTCCAGCGTCGCCTTTTCCATCTCCTCCTCCCTCTCCTTCCGTATCCCAGATACCAGATCCTCGACACAGGGACCCTCTCGTGGGGTCACAGCCGTAGCCAAGCTCTTTGCTTGAGTTGCAGATGCGTGCATTGGAGATCCGACAACGAGAAGACGAAGCCATGCGACGCATGGAACATGAGAGTTATCTCAGAGCTTTGGACGCCAAATTGACACCGGCGGCGCCCTCGAATCATTTTCCCGAGAAAATGAACTTCAGTAAGTATAATGGTAAACTCGACCCCACAACTCTTTATTCATTGTTGCATCAGTTTGAAGCTTACTTTGCCGCAATTAGGAAAACAGATACTGACAGAGTGATCTTAGCCAGTTGGTACTTGGAAGGTGAGGCCATGCCTTGCTGGACTCAGTGGGCTCATGCCCACACCAGAGGAGATATGGCAGCGTCTGTGTGGGACGAGTTTGTCCGCGACCTTAAGCAGCGGTTTCTACCACCCCACTATCTTGAGCAACTCGAAGACGAGTTCAGGGGAGCGCGTCAGAACGTGCAACCAGTCCTTCAGTTTGCCAATAGAATTTCGACTTTATGTCTACAATTAGGCTTATCTGATACGAACAAGAAAGGGCAGTTTTTGTATGGCCTGGACACGCAAATCCAATGGGAGGTGCGTATGTTTAGGCCAGCCACCTTTGAAGATGCACTCTCGCTTGCGCAGAGTGCAGAAATGAAACATAATGGTGGCAAGCCCAAGACTTCCAAGCCGGCTTCTCCCAGGGCTACCGCCTCGAGGGGTAAAGGCCAGAACCAAACAGGGTCTTCCCCAAGACAGAGCCCGGGAGCCTCTGGCTCCAAGAACTCGAACAATGCGTCTAAGCTTACTCCAGACCAGAAAGCGGAGGCAGGCAAGACAGGTGGCAAGTTGAGTGCTGAGGAGCTTTCTCAGTACAAGAAGGAGGGTAGATGTTTCTTTTGTCATACAAAAGGACATACTTCTCGGGATTGTCTGAAAAAGCCTCCAAAGCCGCCACCGCCGCCACCGCAGCCTCCATGGTGAGCTTAGCTCCCACACAAACCCCAGCGGCTACCCCTAGTTCTTCAAACCCCGGTGCTTCAGTTGGAGCAATTATTAGCCGGGAGCTCGAAGATAAGCAGAAGGGCGCCCATGACCAAGAGTATGAGCGCAACAAATTGCTCAAGTCCTTTGGCTACATAGGTGGCCAGAGAGTCGTCGTCCTGTTTGACAGCAGCAGCACGGAGGATGTGGTCACGGAACAGGCCGCTAGGCGTGCCCGTTTCGATCTGACTTCGGTGGACAAACAGGTTGAGGGTTTTAGTACAGGCATGACAACGAGTGTCAAGTATGAAGCTCTAGGTGCTAAGTTAGTGATTCAGGGCATAGAGTTTGTGCGTAATTTTATGGTTTCCCCTCTTGTAGGAGCAGACATAATTTTGGGTATTCAGTGGTTTCACAGGTTTCTTCCTGATGTCAAGTGGGACAAGCACACGTTCCAGATCAATCAGAATGTGTCAAATGCCCCAGTGACCATTAAGTGTAAGCCAGGAATTCCGAACTTTCCGCTCATAAGCCACTAGCACGCTAAGCGAGCAGTCAGGAAACGCCCACAGTGTGCGATGATTTACATCCAGACAGCCCAGACAGTGGCCAGTGCTTCCGAGAAGTACTCGATTCTCCATGGAAAGTTCCAGAAGATTTTTCTTCGGGACAACCTCCCTCCCCAGCTCCTCCCGTCCAGACCGGAGGACCACAAGATTGACCTCCTCCCAAGCTCGGAAGGCATTCGACTAGATCCGGCTAAAGTGGCCGAGATTGTCAACTGGGAAGTACCTCAGACAGCCTATGACATTAGATCTTTTGTGGGTATATGCCAGGCATACTCCACCCACATAGACAAGTTTTCTAATCTCTCAGCGAATCTCACCGATCTGCTAAAGGGTGTGAAGACAAGAAGACAAAAGATTTGAATGACTCCACGAGCATTGGAGGCATTCCAGAACCTCAAGGTGGCGTTTTCAGAAGCGCCTTGTTTAGCACTTGCCTCGTGGGACGACCCATTTCAGGTGATCACCGATGCGAGTAACATCGCAATTGGAGGTGTATTGCAACAGAATGCTCATCCAGTAGCTTACATGTCTTGTAAGTTACTGCCCGCAGAGAGAAACTACTCAGTCTATGATCGTGAACTCCTAGCAGTTGTACAGACCTTGAAACGCCATGGAGGGGCTGTAGGACAGCCGTAGGGGCAGCTAAAGGCAAATTTCGGGAGAAAACAGCATTTTCATGACTGTAGGGCAGGTATAGGGCAGCCCATACAGGCTGCCCAGCCCTCATGAGGTTTGCAAAGGCCCTGTCCGGCCAATCAGAAGCAGGCGCATCGTGCCCAGCTTGTTAGGAAAAAAAAACGCAGCATTTAATGTGATTTTTTCAGCATTTTATGCTGGAATTTCAGTCGTGGGAGCATTAAATGCTGGCCGCCTGGCTTTATGCTGGCCGACTGCTGTAGTAGGAGTACTATAAAATGGAGAGCCCAAAATCCCATCATTTCATCTCATTTTCTCACCAAGAGCTCAAGCATAACAAGCCAAGAAGGTGCTAAGCAAAGCGGTGAAGGATTTCAATTCAAGGGCAGGGAATTTCCAGCCAAGAAAGGTCCAAGATTTTTGTATTTTCGTTCAGATTTACATCATTCTAATAAAGCAAATACACCATCCGTGGTGGGGGGCCTACAGAGGGTATTTGGGACCCAATACTGTGTCCTCTCCATCTCTCTCTCCCTCTCTCTATTTTCTGCACATCTCCTTTCAGTTTGTGCGTTAATTTCCGTCGCGAAAAGAGTGCTGATTTCTGAGTATTGAAGTTACTGATTCTTCTCCGAAGCTTCCGCACGTTACACAAGAGGGGGACTATTGCGTTGCTAATTGGTGGACTGTTTTGGACTGTTCGGGAAGAGGAGAAGCAAGAGAAAGGCGGGCTAATTTGCTGGACAGTCACTTGCAGGTGTAAGTTCTTCTTTGTTCCCACCCACCCACCCTTTTCAGTTACACCCCCGCAATGGCAGATCTACTTGAGATGGCTGAGAGGCATGTGAAGACCCCTACGCTCCCCACGTTCCCGGTGGTCCATCAGTTGGACGGGAACAACTACGGCATATGAAAGGTTATGATGGAATCTGTTCTGGAGTGTTACGACCTTGCTGATTTCATCGTTGTTGGGGTTCCACGGCCGGAGGTAGAGGAAGGGGAGTTACCGTCGATTCGTAAGGACTGGGAGGCACAAGCACAGTTGTGGGATCGTGTCAACGGCAAGGTCCGTTCATTTATCTTCCTCAACTGCACACCGCCGCAGGTAATCAATCATGTAAAGCATATGACACTGGCCAGAGGTATATGGCAGCATTTGGCTTCTCTTTACAACAGGGTATCGCCCATGAAGAGGATTTCCTTGGAAGTACAGATGCGGGTTATGAGCCCTGCAAAGTCGTCGATGATGCGGGAGCATATTAACAAGCTGCAGGCTCTTCAGCAAGAAGTTCTTCAAGCTGGGAAGGAGATATCATCGGAGGACATGGCCATAACGTTGCTGTCGCATTTGTCCTCTCAGTACTCAGCATTTTACTCGTCTTTGATTACAGTGGCAGGCTCAGCACCATCACGTGGGAGGAGCTTGTGCCCATGGTCTTGGACCAGGAGGAAAGATTCTCGAACCCTCCTTAGGGTGGAGGATCGAAGGCCTTAATTGGCCAACGGTCGAAAGGCCGTAACATGGGCAAAGAGAAGGCTTCATCGGAGAAGTCTTCTAAGAAGAAGTCCAACGTTGACCGCAAGAAACTAAAGGCAGAGAGGACCTGTAATGATTGCGGTAAGAAAGGCCACTATTGGAGGCAGTGTCCCAAGAGGAAGACCGAGAAGGGTGAAGGCTCCTCACCAACAACCATGAAGACTCCGGCTTTTGTGCACTTGGAGGTGATGGACACCGATGTTTCATTTTCTTCAGGTAGGGAGGAGGTTGGAGAACTCTCTGCAAAACGGATACTCGGGAGTGGATTCTAGATAGTGGTGCTTCCAAGCACATGACTCCTTCCCGTTCGGCTTTATAGGATCTCTGCAAGTATTCTGGTCACATTCTTACTAGGGATACATCCACTATCCCAATTCACAGTGAGGGCAAGTTAGAGATAGTTCCCGATGGCAGAGGGGGAAAGCATTCCTCCTAGGTGTTGTATGTTCCGTCACTTGGTTTTCATCTCTTGTCAGTGCATCAGGTTTGCAAGACTGGCGTACGGGTGGAGTTTGATGAGCATTTTGTTGCTCTCCGGGACAAGGCAACAGGCCAGGTGGTTTGGGAAGGCGGAGTGGAGAATGGAGTTTACAAGCTTTCAGCACTCTCTCTCCTAGGTCCTCAGTTTTGTGATGAGTGGCAGTCTGGTAGTGGCCACTTAAGTGTGGATACACTGCAGGTGCAGGCTTTCTCGAACCATATGGTGGATAGCTTGCCAGTTGATGGCAGCAGTTGGCAGGAACTTTCCAGTACTGATGTTGGTGGTTCTTGTGTTCGTCAGTCAGAGGAAACTTTATAGGTGACCTATGCTCTGATGTCTCGTAGCATTCGGGACAAAGAAACTCTTGTAGATGAGGATGTTCTTTCCATGGAGACCTCTCGGAAAGCCAGGCAAGTGGTAGTTGATTACTTGCAAGGAGGTGGTTGTTGCACATTCTCAAAGCTTTATGGTTCCAGATTCAAAGGGGGTGGTTAACACGTTTCAGAAGAAGACCTTGCGTGGTCTTCAGCAGGTTTCCAGGACTTGGCTTCCCACCGTAACAGGTGTTGATCCTTGTAAGCAATATGATGCCTCTTTGACTCGGAAGCAGAATGGTTCATTGATTTGGTTGATGGATACCACATTGGACGGGAGCTTCCTGATGAGCTCATGTTTGCAGATGACTCTTTGGGAGGTAAGATTGCGTATCTTGTGGTTTCTGCAGCATGCGAAGGATCATGGACTCTTTAAAACAGGAGGGGGATTGATGGATGGAGTCCGACTCCACGGTTGGAGTGACTCAGATTGGGGAGGAGATCCAAACACGAGGAGATCTACTTCAGGCCCAGGAGCAGTTTTATGGAGCAGTAAGAGGCAGTCATCTTTTGCCTTGTCGTCGACAGAAGCAGAGTACCGGGCTGCTTGTGATGCTACTTGTGAGGTGGTGAGGTTGCAGAGGTCGCATGGCAGGATTGGGCTTCCACTGGAGGAACCCACGGTCATCCAGAGGCACTTTGTTTGTGAAAAGATTGTTGCTGATGACATCTTGCTAGAGTTCTGTTCGACAGAGGACAGTACGGTGGACCTCTTCACGAAGTCGCTATCTCAAGATTTGCTCAGACGGCACCCTGGCTCCCTGCGTTGGTTTCACAGCCAGAAGCTGAGAGGAGGTGTTAGAAGTCATCTCCTGTCTTTATCTAGACACCAGGGCCTTTGTTGTGGGTGTGCCCGCCCTCGTAGGTGTTTATGTTCCAACTTCCTGTAAACACACTATCTCAGGTTATATACAAGTTCTCATGTCGTTTAACCCTTGTATATTATTATTTATGTGTCATGCATTTTATTGGTCATTTAACCCTTGTATATTATATGTTAGGCATTTTATTGGTGCATGTATATTCATCAAGTGAAAGCCATGTGAATATCAGCCTGCATGCCCTGTAATTTTGGCATTCCACCCTTAAGTACATCAGCCCACAACATTCCAGCATTAACATGCATAGAAGTGGATGCCTTACTCTGGAATGGAGTGGCCTCCATCCAAGTGCGTGACTACAATGGTCGAGGTTTCATATTACTCATTTTTGTTGGATGCGGAGTTTGCCAACCCTTTGCATCCGGCATGCTTTTCTCTTTTGCTACAACAGGTTTCTAAGGTGGCTCACAATGCACTTGTGCCTATGAACCAACTTTATTTCTAGTCTGGACATCCATCTTAACAACAGGAGGTGGATTAGCTGTCTTAATAGAACGGGATTTGGTTTGAGGCATCGAATCATTCGTGATCAGAGCAGGACGGACTGAATCAGCCGGAGGACACAATGTTATTGTGGGGCATTTACAGGCCACATGCCCGAACTTGTGACAGGTATAACACCCTCCTGAAAAAACTCCCCATTTGAGTTCAAAACATTTTTCCCCCATCTGTACATCATTGCAAAAACTCCCCATTTGAGTTCCAAGCATTTTTCCCCCATCTGTACATCATCAATTTCCACAACATCAGATGGAGGGGTGGGTTTGTCAGTGTCCCAAAGTATACAAAAACGATTGCGATTTCCCATCTAAGGCAGGGCACAGATAACAGTACTTAATTGTTGAGCCAGGCCAAGCAGTGCCTCGCTGAAGTTTATTTACTACCTCAATCTAGACGGGACAATGATGCTTCATAAGTGCCTGATTATCCTTGAATGGAGTCCATGGGAGCACATGGACAAGAGGAGTTGTTTATATCCAAGATCTGTAAGCACCACTTCAGAAAATCCCCATGCAGCATTATACACCCCACCCCATCTAGATTACATCCTCCGAGCATATTTTTCAACCACCGGGCAGCAATGTCAATAGCTGAAGGCATTTTTCCAGGGAAAAAAAAGATAACTGCACTCTCAGAAAACTTCTTAACCTTGGGTAAGATTGTCTGTACAGATATTTTGTATTTTAATGTGGGTTTAGGCTTGTTCCACACAGCCTGACTCTCCTGGAAATCATGATGCAGAACATCATATAAATACTGCACATCAGGGTTTTCTTGATGAAGCATTCGAGGGGCTGATTCTTTGAGCCATTAAGATCTTCACTGTTGCAAGCCACACGACCTCAAGAGTAGACATTTTCTTGAAAAACAGGCCAATCAGAGTCCATGGAAAAGAAGAGAACGAAACACTCCACAGGAGCCACAAGAGAGAGCAGAAGCAAAGGCAGAAAAGACAAGCAAACAGGCGGGATAGGAACATGTGCAGAAGAAGGAAACAGACTTTGATGGCTGGCAGCAGAAAAGGAACAGCAGAAGCAGGGTTTAGACAAGAAAGCAGGCGACAGTCCTTAAGGAGGTAAGAGCAGACTGCATGAAAGAGAGGAAGAGAAGAGGCGGCGGGCTTCTCTGAAGCAAGAACAGACAGTGACCCACTTGCCAGCAATAAGGAAAACAACGAGCAAGCAAGGAGCAGAGACACGAACACACACAAACGACCTATAGAGATGCAAGAGCAGACGATGACCTGAAAAACTGAGAAGAAGGCAGACGACGAGCAGGAGCAGCAGGTTCACGCACACACACTTCTCACCACACACACACACACACCCCCCAGCCCGACCACATGCACTGCAGCACGCGTGTGCACACACACACTGCTCATGTCACATATCAACACTCCTCCCATCTCTGCCAGGCTCTTCCATTGCTGATGTAGTAGTCATGGGTTTACTTGCTTTTAATCGGCAGCTCTAAATATGATAAGATCCTAATGCAATCAAATGATCAAATAGTCAAGGCAAACGGCCTTGAAGACAAGAACTGTACCTTTGTAGGATTGTCTTCCTGAGACACCGTATCCGTCATCAACAGCTGGTATATCTTCCCCACCACTGCCATTGGTGCCACTGCTTAGACCATAGACTCCACTTCCTAGTCCAGATCCAGCATTAGCGGAATTGAAGGTGTCAGCTGGAGTTGCTCGCCATGTGGAATCATTGTATCCTGAACTACCATATATATCTCCAAAAAGAGAGCTGCTTCCTGAACCCGATCTGCTTACGCCAAGGCCCCCAATAGAGCTTCCATATCCACTATTTTGCCTGCCATAGCCAAGACTATTTGAGCTGATGAATGCACCTTCACTGCCTCCATAGCCATAACTACGACTATCGTATGCAGCACTACTATTGCCAGGTGTTTGGGAAGAACCCCATGTTCCCACTCCACCATAGCTACTCAGGCTGGGCCCCCCACTTCCTCCAAAGCCTGCTGACCTACTAACACTGCCATAGCTAGCCCCTCCGCTACCCCATACACTTCTTCCAGGCGAGCTGCCATATGCACTGCTAGCATTGCTGCTACCAAATACATAACCACCACTTCCACTAGAAGGACCTCCATAGCCGCCCCCACTATAGAGCCCACCACCTCCATACGTACCAGGACTGAATGCTCCATTCATTGATCCGCTGTAATTCCCATCATTTCCATATCCCATTGCTCCATAGGTTGGGTAACTACCCCTACTGCCTGGGGAAGGGCCATATCTGCTATCCATCCGCATACCATAAGAAGTTACCGGGGTCGAATTGAAAGCTTGTGCATATCCCCCTCCATACGTACCTCCCCTGCCAGCACCTACACCCAATCCAACGCCATTGTTCCTGGTCGGGCCTCCAGATAGATCCTTTGGGACAGCACGCTTCACCTCCACCATTTTTTCATTCAGCTCGTGAAAAGTTTTCTGAAGAACCCTATCCACTGCATCCTCTGAGTCGTATGTGATAAAGCCAAAGCCTCGAGGCCTTTGTGTACCATGGTCATACATCACCACTACATCTGTTATTGTACCAAACTGACCAAAATACTTCCTGAAATCATTTTCTGTAACAGTTGAAGCTAAACCGCCCACAAAAATCTTCTTTGTCCTGGCTGGGTTGGATGGTGTCAGGCTTCCACTGCCAAGATTATTGATCCTATTTACACTCTGCTGCTCATCCCTTGGGACTGCTTTTTTGGCTTCCACCTATACATATGGCAAAAACAGCTGCTATACCCATCAAAACCAGGTCATAAAGAGGCATCCAAGGGCTAGTGTTAAGTTGAAATGAAAAATTGCACTCACCATTCTACCATCAATGCTGTGTTTCTCGAGGACAACCATGTCTGCTACTGATGGATCTGCAAAGACTACAAATCCAAAGCCACGAGCCCTCCCGGTGGCTCGATCTTTCATAATTACGGCCTCCACCACTTCCCCAAAAGCATTAAAGTAGCCCTTCAACTTCTCTTCTGTGGTCTCCCATGAAATACCACCGATGAAAAGTTTTCCCTGATCAGAGTCCATCGCTAAACACTGTCTGGATAGAAGCTATACAGCAGAGGATCGTTCAATCAGCGGATTTAGGTACAATGATGAAGAAAATTCAGATCTATGCAGATTGAGACGAGATCGATAGAATGTACAAGATGTGATCTTCTGAGATCTGGTGTACAGTCAGAATGCAGTTTTTCTGAGATCTGGTGTAGGTTCAGGATGCTATGGGCAGGCTTGTCTGATGGAACCCTAGTTGAGTAGAACCCGCAGGTATGCAGAATCCTGCAAACCCTATTGATGTACTGTGGATGAAGCCCAGAAACCTTACTGACGTGATCGGAAATCAAACCCAATGCGATGTGGGGGCAGAAAGGGAAGCGATACAGATCGGCATTCGAAACCCTAATGATGCGAAAGGTGATGAAAGGTTTGGAGAAGAATACCACAGGAAAAAAGCTGATATGGTGGCGGAGGAGAATCTGTAAAATGGGCCAAGAAATGGAAGAGACCCAAAAGCAGGAATGGGCTAAGTCAGGCAAACTGAGAGAGCCCAGAAAGGGGAAAATGACCAGAAGGTGTGCTGCAACAGGCAAAAGCAAGGAAAAAAGCAAAAAGCAAGGCTGTGGGTAAAATGGAAGAGTACAGAACTAAAAGGGTAAAGCGAATGGCAGATTCATCATCATCCTCAAGGTGGGCGAGGAAGGAGAGGCTCCCCGACAGCCTGCATTGCTTTTGCTTTGCTTGATTTCCTACCTGTAATACATCAGAGCTCTCTCGCCCCCCCCTCGTCGCCACCACCCACCATAGCCCGGGCCCTCGCATGATTTTTCGGATATAATTCTTT